>NC_051178.1:226168436-226326285 GCF_013339695.2 Rhipicephalus sanguineus
CGTCAAACAAAGATGAAACCATGTTTGTTAGTTTGTTTGAAACCGGACAATGTTTGTCTAAACCGGACAATATACTGCTTACTTATGAGAAAGCGTGTAACGGGCATCATTCATGATGGACACTACATCGTCATCATCATCATCATCATGATTTTTTGTACCAATCATGTTGACAATGACGACTACTACGCCGATGGTCACTTCAATTAACGGAGCTGCGACGTCTTTCAGTGGAAGGGGAGTTAATGTGTAATTCTATATTCCTCGATCTGTCCACGAACTCACCTGAAAGGTGAAGTACAAGACAAGTGTAGGGACGTAGGAAAAGAACGAATAATAAGGACATGTATAACTGCACTAGTTAAGAGTCATTGCTGCCACGCCGTGTTCCCCGGGTGCATGTGTATCTATTGTTATTTGCAGGAAATGAAGTTTCGGCCGTTATACGGGCCCTGTAGTAGGTCCCGCGGCAGGGTCGGGTGTTATTGTTTCATTACGGCTTTCGTTACCGGTATGATCACATAGTCTTATATCTATGGGCGCCGTAATCTTGGAATTTTACACGAATGCTCTCTCAGTCTTGCGAGTGGGACGTTAAGTTGGTATGGCCACATTATGCTGAGTGTTTCAGGTTGATTAAAAAGAGCGCGAAAAAAAGACATGGGGCAAGACGAAGAAAGCTGCAGGACGAGCGCGTTTTTTGGGGGGTCAGTTGGTAATGCGTGATTATTAAGAAGAGCATGCAAAAAAATCTCGCACAATACCAAGAAATCTACGGGACAAGCGCACACCTTTCTTTGTCTTTTCCCGCGCTTGTATCACGCTATTTTAATCATCATGCATGACCAACTCGCCCAACAGTCTATTCTTCTGAGTGCTTCAGTACATCTTCCTTCATGCGTATGAGTCTACTGTATACAGTACCGTTCATTTAGCTGTTACAGATGCAATACAGCAACCTTAAGAGCCGAAGATGGCGCCACTTAAACACAGCTGTAATATAGTGTGCATGCCTTGTACGAATAAACAGGAAGGTCTAGAGGCCTAGAGGGAGGTGAAACCATATTTCTGCTTCCATTTTGAGGTTATTCCTTTGGTTTCATCGTTAAAGGAAGATTCATGAGGAGAAACACCACTTTACAACGAAAAAAAAAAACGACTTTTGTAACAAGGTACTATTCTTAAAAATATCACTCATAAGTGAAATGAAACGAAAAATGTACGCGTTCTCAAAAGTAGCAGCATGCGAAGAACAGGAGAACGAGCTAACAAACCATAGCGCTGACAAGTGGTCACTGTTCTTATTTTTCCGTCTAGCAGGAAGATGAAGAAGCGAATCGCTATTCAAAGCCACAGTCTCAGCAGGAGCATTGGATGCAGGCGTATGGGGCAGTCCCCGCTCTGCTGCACTCGCTCTGATGCGCACGAGAGACTAATGTGTCTGGACGATGTGTGAACGGCCCCAGGAGGGGAGCCGAGATTAGCAGGTGACGAGGTCTTCGCCTCGACAAGTGACATCCGAGTCGGGCAGGATTAGCCTGTCTGTCAGGAAAGCTGCCTTCGGTTCCCCCACTGGCCTCTCGTTCCGAGAGCCTCCTGTCTCCTTTTGCGGTCACGAGAGACGCTGCCGCGACCAGGGTGTCTCGTGGTGCGCTCTGTCCTTATTCCTACTGTGAAATTGTCTTGAAATCTAGATTCGCCCGAGACTGGGTCTTCTGGATTCAAGGTACTGTTGCATCTAAATGAACTTATTATTGAATTCAATGTAATTTTATGAGAGTTGGCGGTGGTAGAAGTTGCAGTGAAGCAAGGTGACCTACGCACAACAGAGATAAGGGTTTAAGGATAGCAAAATACGCTAATGGCCGCAAACCATACAAGGGAACGGAGCAGTGACGAGAATGCGCAAGGAAGTGCGGTGGGGTGGGGGGGGGGGGTGCAGTGTTGGAGGAAGGGGTAAGCGATACAAGAGCCGAAAGGAGCAGCCGCCTACTCGTAGACACACACTACCGAGTGCCAGATCAAGGCCCCTAGAACCGGTTTGAATTCATTTGTAAATTAGGGACAATTTGTTTGCATAAGCGATTCCGACCATCTCTTCAGTAAATGAGTGAATGAAAAAAGGAACATTACTTTAAGAAGCACAGCTAATGTTGAAATAATAATCAAGTTTGCGTGCCTTTCTTTTGCCTATATTATTATTTTTTCACTTCTAAAAAATAAAAAGAAAGAAAGCGCATCACCTTCTTCCGTCCTAGGAGAGCCCATTTATGGTAAGCCCGATGTCCTGCAGGTGGCCACAGTGTAGCCAGAGTTGACCTTTCACCCTTTTCTTGGCGCATTACAGAGGTTACGCAGAGTCAATCGAGCTCTGTTTTTTTTTTTTTTTTGAGAACTCATTCGTGTCACGGATGCAAAATAAATCTACGAGAAAAAGGGCAAAAGCTATACATACAAAAAACAAAAACCGTGATTTCACCGTGGGCTACAGATTAGGCAATCTTCAAGGAAAGTAACGACATGGTTCGAAGCATTCAGCAAAAAAAAAATAAAAAGAAAAAAAGAAGTACAAGAGCAAATCCTCATTGAGCTTAAATAGCTGCATCCAGAGACGACTGAACAGATCACAAGTGCCAAACAAAAGTTACGGAGGAAATAAAAACGTATATTAAAAAAGAGACGCAAGCAATGGGTGAGTGGAAGTAGAACGTCGCAAAGACCACGTAAACTGTCTTCTCCTCCACACGGAGAAATAAAGTACCCGTACATGTCGAAATCGATCCGTTACCTGGCGATCTTTCTCTCCTGACGCCACTGCCGATTTCTGCCTCGAATCCCAACACCGCTCCTTCAGTCAGCACTAATCTGAGCTCTCTTAGTTTGTTATTTCCCCCTAGCGTTCACCCGATGCCGTCTGTACGCTTCTCGCGTCCGCCTCGCCACCGTCCCTCGACGAGTCGTTTGCTCTCAGATTTCCCACCGTTCAGAAATCTCCTTAGTTGTGCGGCCCAAGTGTGCGCTGCTGCTTCTTGCTTGCCACTAGCTGCCACTCACTTCTCCGCTCGATGTATACTGCCAATACGTTCGCAAAGCGCAGAGTTTGTGTGTTTGTTGGTGTGTTGCTGGAGTTTAAACGTCCCAAACTACGACATGATTATGAGTGACGCCGTAGTGGAGGGCTCCGAAAATTTCGACAGCCTGGGGTTCTTTCACGTGTCCCTAAATATAAGCACACGGACCTCAAGCATTTCCACCTCGATCGAAAATGCAGCCGCCGCGGGATTCGATCCCGCGACCTCCGGGTCAGCAGTCGAGCACCATAACTACTACACCATCATGGCGGTGTGTGTGTGTGTGTGTGTGTGTGTGTGTGTGTGTGTGTTGTGTGTGTGTGTGTGTGTGTGTGTGTGTGTTGTTTTAAACGATAGACAGCTAGCACGTTCCATTCCCCACGGACGACTCAGGTCACGTTTACCAGATCAAAAAGCAGTGCAGAACTAGAAGTAAAGTAAAATAAAGCACGGTATTACAGAGATACGAAACGTTATCAGAGTGGCTGATATCATCCGCGTCAGTAAGCCATTTGTAGACAGAAACAGAGCGCTCCGTAGTTGCATTACGTGTTCTGGTCTTGCTCTGTCTTTGTCTCTTTTTTTTCTCTTTCAAGCTTGACTCTGTTCAGACGTCGCGAAATCAGCCTGCCTTAAATCCATCGTTTTTCCTACATTAAATACATTTGTCTCCATCCGATAAAACACAGCTGAAGAGACGGATATAGATTTGAAAAGACAGGCTAGCAGTTATATGCCCATGCGAATCGTCTTAACGGGCCGGGAACAATGCATGGGAAAATAAGCAGTGCACTGCAGCATACAGAACTCCGATGCTACCACTTGACTGAGAGCAAGCTGTATGCGATAAAGCTATTCACTGGATGAAAATATTTGTTTTAAGCAGACGTTTCTCTACAGTAATGTTATTAGTACTCGTCATCTATGTTCTTAACAAACTCATAATTAGGTCCCAATTGCGCATCCGCCGGTGGTGAAGTTTGGTCACAGTATCTTCACAAGTTAAACGACAGAATATGACATGGCCATGAAGACATCCTAATTCTGCAATAGAATAACGGGTGTATTATTGCGGGCTATCAATAGTCCTGCTGACTGTATACAATACATTTCTAACAGACAGCTTTTGTTTCCGAAGTAGCCTCTCAAGAATAGTGTCACACGTATATTACAGCTTTGTAAACGCTGTGCAATAAAAATATGGAATCAGCGAGGAGGTAAACGTATTGTTCCCTTGTTCCTCACGTGACGTTTATGAAGGTCAGGTTCCATGTTCACAAGGCACGTACGTTCGCCCGTATTGCACCAATGTCTTCAAACCTAAACCAGAAGGTCAGGTAACGCATTCTTGGTCCCTGTTTTGCCAAACATCATTTACGCTGTTCTGTCTCTTAGCTCACTTTGACTTGCTTAGCTAACGAAGGTTTCCACTAGAAAGAGACTCGAGTTTTGAAACAAAACTGCTTAGTGCAGCGCTGTACGCAACACTTAGAATAGTTTTTCCTAATGACCTTCACACATTTATTCCTTGTCAAAAAAAAAAACGCCTCTAGCTCAGTCTCTTATCTTCTCCATATGTATTCAGGCTATGCCGAAATATATTTTTAAAGTTCTATGAATTTGAGTCCGAATTCCTTTGGCTGGGTTCACAGTAGGTTCACTGTTTAATTGATGTTGTTATTCATTTACGTATTATGGTTTTGCTAAGTTGACACAAGTATGGAAGAAACAAATCAGCGAAAAAATAAAACAACTGACATGGGAGACCAGCCAAAGACAAGCGATTGTGTATACCCTTTCGCGTGTCACAGGGGCGTAGCCAGAAATTTTTTGCGGGTGGGGGTTCAACCATACTTTATGTAAGTTCGTGCGTGCGTTTGTATGTGCGCGTGTATATATACGCAAGCAAAACTGAAAAATTTCGGGGGGGGGTTGAAGCCCCCCAACCCCCCCCCCCCCCCCCTGGCTACGCCCCTGTGTCAGTTGTTCATATTTCTGAGTCAGTCTATCTCTTCCGTAATGCAAGACCATCTAACAACACCCAACGAGCTAATATTCTGCCACAAATAAGTGGTGTCGCAGTGCCTTCTCGTACAAAAATTATTAACAGAAGAAAAGATAAGCGCGTGACAATTTTCTTTTCTCTTTGTTCACCGCGGCAGGAATTGTTTACACACGTGCCGAAGCGAGAACAATCCGCTCGAGCTGCATGAAAACTGTCAGAGAAACTGTAAGAGTCTCTCTATCCCGCTTCTGCCCCCCCCCTCCCTTCCCACCACCCTAACTTTTTTTAATTTCCCGCACATCATAATTGGAGGGCATGCTGAGAAAATACTGATTAAAAACAGCAGCACGGGAAGCAGACCATTGTGGGGATAACAATGAGGGTTTAAAACTTTCCTCGCGAATGGAAGATAATGCGGCGGGTTGAGTCGAAAAGAAGAAGAAAAAGACGGAAAATGCGGGAAGCTTAGTCAACAGTAATGAACTGTAATGATTAGAAAATTTCTCAACGACATGTTAGATCACGCGTTACTAGAGACCGTACTATAAAAATCGGTAATCGAGTATTCGCACAAACTCCTAATTATTTTTCTTTTATATAACCCGCTCCGTCTCAGCCTGTAGTTATCATACCTTTTCTGCATTCAAAGCGCGCAATGCAGCGCCTGCTTCGTGAAAACCTGATTTCCCGTCATCTCGGTCATTCATCAATTGGTCATCCATCAGTTGCCACTGAGTTCAGGAAAGCAAATTTCTGTTCAGCCTAGCTCATCATTTTGTTTACCGGTTACCTTAACGTGTCGATGTTGTTGTTGTTGTTGACATGCTCACCCTGTTCCCGTCCTCAATTTCTTTTGTAATAATATCGTTATATCGCCTGCATTAACAAAAAAAATAATACCTGTGCACTCCCAGCATAACTCGACACGCTCTTATTCAGATTTTCCCTCCCTTTTACGGCTATGATGAAAAAAGACATTTCATTAAAGGAAACAAATCCTGGTGGTGCTGTGAATAATCCTTCATCTGTGGGCAAAATAAATAAATAAATAAATAAATAAATAAATAAATAAATAAATAAATAAATAAATAAATAAATAAATAAATAAAAAGCCCCGATATCGGTTGTCAACTACGTCTCGTACACAAAGTTTTTGTTTTTCTTTCTTTTTTACCAACGGGACAGTTACAACACCGCATACGTGCACTCATATAGCAGTAAATTCGTTTTGCGACCATGTACGATCGACTTAGACATACTTTGCTCGGTTTGAGACTACTGTAAGCATGAAGAAACGCACAAGTTCTGCTTCTCGCATATCCAGTCAGCATACGGCACTACTTGCGCAAGGAAGCAACTAAAAAGAGATGCGAAAAACAGAAAGCCTAACCAGTTAACAATAAAGTAAACACCAGTTTTAGTTTCGCACCATAAAGAAGGCCAGAGAACGATATATAAACAAATTTGGGGAAGGAAAATTTGCGGTCAAATGCACAGTACGTGTGCTTTTTCCACTCATTTCTTGTTTGCACAGTAGACAATAATGAACACATTCAAAGATATTTCTAGGATTCATACTGCGAAAAGTATGATACAGCTTCGAGGGACGTCCGTTCACATGTATTTAGAATAATCTTCGCCAACTTGGTATTATTACCATGAACCTTATTCTACTTACATGGCCATTTCAACATTTCTTTTCCATTGAAATGCGGCCTTCATCACCGTGGATGACCACGCAACCGGGCGCTTATTATTGATAGCTTGCACGTGACGTCATGGGCGCAGGTTCCTAACGGTCTGTTACTCCAACATGGTGGATATGATGCGTCAGGCTGCATCATTACATTTACTACTAATAACGTCCCCTATACTTTCCTTGACGTTATTGTCTGTTAGTTCTCATTAATATTGTGTATAACAAAGAAAAATGAGCCCTTAAAATTTCCACTTCTTTCCTTCATTCATAGCGAGGGTCTCGTTCTGGCAGACTTGATGCTTTCAGGTAGTATGCGAGGGATTATTGGTCAGCTGCCAGCTCGTAATAAGTTCACGTGCTACGTGATGCCAACAGGCGGAAGAAGAGTGTTCCACACTCGCCGTCATGGCTACTGGCGGCGCTGACTGACGCTCCCACGTTTAAATACACATATATACCCCATAAAGTAGACGGGGGGATGGCCGCCGCGGTAGCTCAGTTGGTAGAGCATCGGACGCGTTATTCGAAGGTCGCAGGTTCGGTCCCTGCCCGCGGCAAGCTATCTTTTCGTCCACTTTTCTT
The DNA here is from genome assembly GCF_013339695.2 of Rhipicephalus sanguineus. Taxonomy (NCBI): domain Eukaryota; kingdom Metazoa; phylum Arthropoda; class Arachnida; order Ixodida; family Ixodidae; genus Rhipicephalus; species Rhipicephalus sanguineus. The sequence continues at coordinate 226,175,794 of NC_051178.1, forward strand.
TCTTCACATTTACCTTACATTGATATTGTGTCCAACATGGTGGATATGATGACGTCAGGGCTGCATGATCAAGTTTTGGTTAACCTGCTTCAATGCCTCTGTGCATGAATAACGATTGAAGAGTGAAAGAACTTACATGCACTGTATTGATAACATTAATGTACCACAAAAATTCGCGCCCATCCATGTGGGTACTCCCGCATGGCAGTTTCAGGTACGTCAGTGCAAGCGATCTATAGGCAGCAACACCACAGCCATTGGGCTTCCGAGACGAGCTTCAACGTAATTTTAATTATACAAGTACCAAGGCCACACTCTGCTGGCCCAGTAAAGTACACAGTAAGCAAAAAGAACACAACACACCGCATTTACAATGAACCGTGATTGTTTGTTTACAAGGACAAACCGTTTTTCCACGACTAGAACAAAACGCATGAGCTTCCGCCGCTATAATAGCGGCACTGACGACCAAGTGCCACTGTAACCAGCTACTGCAGCGTCGAGTGATTCCACTAGGCTAAGCGCAAGCTACGGTCTGGCACACGCACGTAGCACGTCACAACGGCGTCCCCTAAGGGCTCGTAACCCGGAGGCGTGACTCGTTTCGTTACGAGATCATGGCCCCACTAAATCCCACCGGGCGTGACCAGCCTTTATTTTGCGACCTCCTAATCCGAACACCTGTTCCGGACTAACGGGTAAACACTGACTCCGCAACACAGTGAGCGTAGGTTGCAAAGGGACGCAAACTTAGCAGAATGCGCGAGGTTACACTGCCCAGCATGTCGCAGGTTTATTGCCGTTTTTACAACTGAAAAAAAAAAGAATACAAATATACGAGCTCTCAGAGGTTGTTCAGCCGAGTAAACGAGGTGGCTCGAGCGTCGTAAAACTTTCTGAAAAAAAAAAATGACCTGAATGTAGAAAGGAAGGTATTATGAGGCTTAAAACAGCAGCGGCGCTTTGGCAACGAACCTCGGCTCCAGGGACAGGCTGTGAAGATTGGAGATGGATGATACCGCAGGTGGGTGCATCGACACTAAATGAAAGCAAGCGAACTGCCTCTCGCTTAGGTAATGCGGTCACGTGTATAGCGTGCCGAGCAGCAACGCCCCTCGCCCTTGAATACACGCACCCGAGAGTGGAGGCACACACAGAGGGTTGATGGTGAGAGAGGAGGAGTGCGAGGAAAACCCGTTGCTAATCGAGGGCCCCGCAGGACTCCTCATTTGAGTGTACGCACGCTTCGTGACGGCTTACACTGCGTCAGTGCGGATGAACCGCTTTACGATTCCGGCACGGCTACCTTGTGTGTCGGCGCTACAGTGCCAGTCTGGTTATTTTTTTATTGTTGCGTCTCTCTAGCAGTAACATTCTGTATGCACGAAATACGATAGCGCTGTATTTACCATATTCTTGATTGATTCTTCCATCACTCTCATATGAACGTTTGGTAAAGCCGGTAGGCACATTAGTTCGGAAACACATACACGAACCCACCGTGCAGTGTAGCGAGAGCAAACCCTACATTAGTGCAGCTTAATCGCCCTACCCTTCCCATCTTTTATCCTTCTCTTTCTTGGCGACTAGCTTCCTGCCTTCCCATAGCCCTCCTAATTGGCTCTTCATATACCAGTTCTTTTTCAGTTCCCTTCTCGTGCACGCAATATGTATGTATGTATGTATGTATGTATGTATGTATGTATGTATGTATGTATGTATGTATGTATGTATGTATGTATGTATGTATGTATGTATGTATGTATGTATGTATGTATGTATGTATGTATGTATGTATGTATGTATGTATGTATGTATGTATGTATGTATGCTGTATCTAAGTGTCAAGAATGCTTTACACCTTTAGACATGAAGGTTTAAGTGGAGAAAACCCTTCACGAGATATGTCTCGAACGAAGCCTCAAAGGTGGTTTACTGTCCGAGCTTGCGCTTGCTGGTGTTCATGTTTATGCGCACCTATTTAAGTCTTCTCAAACCATAAATGAATAGCTATTATACAGTTACCTCTCTGGCCTGACATGGTTAAGTGCCGCAGATATAAAAGTGGCTCTGTCAGGCAGAAAAAAGCAACAACGACAGGGTAGGCATTCCTATGCGCGTTAAAGCATTCAACTCAAAGCAGCATGGCAAATAAACAAATTTATGAAAACTACAACGTGGTAGCAAGGCAAGCGATGAGAGAAGTTTGTAAGCATGCACAACTAGGTTAAACCCTGCAATCACCTTTTGCGTATTTTTTTTTTCATTTGATGTTACATGCGTCAGCCTGCACGGAGCACGACGGCGAGATTAGCATGACTGAAAAATACTAAAATCCTAATGGGAGAGGAGCAGAGTCCTAGGAGAGGGGAAAAGTGTATGCAAATGCGGCAGCAGAGTCTGTTAATTCCGTGTGGCCATGGTTTATTATGACAGGAAACTTTCGCTGCCGTAATCAAGCAGAGGGGCACGGATGATGGAACTTGGTAGAAAGAAGGAAGTAGTGTGAAACAGCTGAAAGTGACGGTAAACTGAGATGAATTCAAGCTGCTTGTTGAAAGACTTTCATAAAAAGTGAAAAATATATTCTGTCATCTTTCCTGGACACCTTTATACTCCTTTGTTTGTCCTCTTTGGATTCGTGACTCACCCTTGCTTGGCAAGCTTCTGGTTTATATGCAAACTGAATTTTTTTTTGCAACCGCCCCCTGATTATCCCGCGCCGACGGACCCCTTCATTCATTGTGCAGTGCCTATTGTTATCCGGCACAAGCTTCTTTCCTTTACTGCATTACAAGCTTTTCTGTGCCACTGCTCTTCCTCATGCCTGAAGCACTGCAATAGCATTTTGGAAGAGAGCAGCTTATGCGCAGCGGCTGCAGCTCTGGCTTAGTCTTTCACACCAGGGGACGCCGGCTCGATGGGATTTTCTGATGAGGCACGTGTGCCGTGGCCTGTATGTGTGGCTATTTGAATACGCCTTGAAAGCCAAATCACTTCAATTCATATGTGATTTTTCTGTCGCTCCATCCTCAAAAGCATCCTTTCAACACCCGATTTGTTGGCTCCTCCATTCTTCCACTTTTCTTATACCAAGATTGCGCCTGCACGCGCCAGTGCACAAAGAAAGAAAGGAAGAAAAAATCGTATTATGTTGGAGATGAAGGTATGGTCTGTAAATCTTCGCTCTCGGTTTTCGCCTGGAAAGGGGCTTTTTATGCGCAATACGCGCGGGAGCGTGGCTCTGCAGAGAATTTGCACAAGAAAAGAACAAGGGAACTGCGGTCGGGTTTGGAGCTGAAAGAGAAGATGAAAAAAAAAAAAAACGGAATCTTTAGGTACGAAAAAAAACTGTAATAACAGCGAAAAGTGCTTTTTTTCATTTGTTCCTTGTGCATTAGCGTGACAGACGAAAAGAAATATTATTTTAGGGGCGAAGCTCCTCTTAGTCTAACCTTGTCACGTCTCCGTTGTCCGGCGTAACCACCTTTGCAAACTGCCCACTCCTTCTTCTTTGCAAACATCCCACTACAATCCATCACCGATTCATTACTTCACCAACCATAAAGCCGTTATAATGAAGGGGAAAGAGAAGCCACCTTTGCAAACTGCCCACTACTTCGTCTTTGCAAACATCCCACTACGACCCATCACCGATCCATCACTTCACCGACCATAAAGCCGTTATAATGAAGGGGAACGGAAGCCACGTCTAGCTTCCACTTACGATTAATAAAATTTCTTGTATAAATTAATACAGTGTTTGTCACGTCTTTGATGATGTACTGGGCTATCGCTTTGATTACTGCTGGGCGAAACCACTGAAGATTTCACGGTGTAACCATGATTGCTTCAGGAGCTTCGCCCAAGCTCTTCATCATTACCCCGTGGATATGCTGTGATATTTTTTCTTGTTTCTTTCCTTCGTGCTTTTGCGTGAAGGTTAGATACTTCGTGGAATTATTCGTGCTCGCAACTGTGGTTTATATATATTTTTTTTTCTTTTTTATCACTGCCAATTTTATGCAGATAACTATAAGTGCCACTAAGTAAGCACTGTCCTTGTTGAAGACGTTAACACGCAGCCGTTGAGGACCTCCTGGTTTCCCTATATATCCTATTGGCAACGTGCTGAGCGATTGCCAAGAAGTGTGTTCTTTTCGGTACCAGAGCTTAATAATAGGATATTATGATTCAACAGTAGTGAGAGATTAGAGTACAAATCTACTAAAGAAATAGGAATTACGGTACTATTTGACCTCAAGAAATGGGGGTTGATTCTGCCCTATTTCTGTTTGAAGGAGGACAGAAGCACCGCGGATGCGTCCATAGTTATTGGGGTTCAATCTTACTCAATAAGCGGCGCCTTTGCTGGCCCCCTTATCTCTTCCTTTTTTTTTTACACCAGCGGAATAATGCAGGCGATCGAAACGCCCAGCGTTGCTTGTTGTCGAAAAGGTTACGAAAAGGTCCGGCTCAGCTGGTAACCATGTAAACGATCGTTTTTGTCCGGCAGGTTGCCCTATCAAAGTGCTTATTTCTCGTCTTTCAGCCTGAGTTTGTTTGATAATTTTTTGACAACTTTATAGACTAAAACTTTGCGCGTAAAAGAAATGCCTTGGTAGCCTACGATGCTGATAAAACGCGAAATAACTGAGACCTAACGGCTGTTCCAGTTGTGAACTGCCGAATTGTATTAGTGTTTCTAGCGTAAGTATATGGCTTGTGATGTCATCTTCCTGGAAGAAAACAAGGGGCCCCATTGAGCTATCGGCTGCAAACTGTGCTACAATCGAGTCAGCTCGAAGTTGGGGCTGGAAGACCTCACTGGCCCCACATATCCCATACACAATTTATTTTTTTTTATTTTTGTTTCTTTTTTCTCTGTGGATTTCCTTTGTTCTTCTGCAGGGTTACATTCCGTTTTATTGATTGTCTGCGCTTCATCGAACCTAGCACTGACTTCGGTGATTGTCCACCAGCTTGAGGCTGTGGTCTTGGTAGAATAACTTCCGGGCCTTCTTCTCGAGTTTTTTTTTTTTTTTTTGTTATCCTCCATGCTTTTGCACAGTATGCCAAGGCTGGTTATACTCATAAAACAGAGAAAGGATACACATAATGGTTCAAATCCCGCCGCCCCAAGAGAAATTTCTTTTCGCCAAGATTTTTTTCTTTCTTGACATCTTTCTTTCGGTCTGTCTCTGTTTCTTCGTCTCTTTCTGTCGTCGCCCTCCTCGTCGCCCTCCCATCTCTCCTTCGCTTTGTGATTCCCACTCGCTATACGCCTGAAGAATAGGCGCACTTGTTCTGGAGCGAAACAGAAGAATACGAAGAGAGCGCGTGCCGTTTCATGATGATGAAAATTTGGGTCCCGACACATTACGCAGAGGTAGAACAGCTTCGCCGTTAAAAAATACTGGACTTGCGCGGAGTATGCAGCAAGGTCACAGCCCAAGCTGCAGGAGCAGCCTAGATAAAATTACTTCATCTAGCTGCGGCAGCTTACGGCTGAGCACTCAGCTTTACAACAAACAATAGATATTTGGTGCGGCAGGTCTCCCCTTCACATAGCGCTTACCTAAGTTGCGTATTATAAATATTCTTAATGGCTTTTTATTCAAGTTGCGACGTTGACGTATGCGCAGTTCTCTTTCAGGAAAGGCTGTAGCAGTTCTGGCCACCATTATTCTTCATACACTTTTAAGCTCATGCTCTGTTGTTTGCCTTCCCCTTTCTAGATTTTGTTCGTACATTTGAATTCTTAATATTTTTGCCCAGTTAAGGACACGCATTTTTACAAAAGCAAAATATTTTTATTTCACATGACGCATCTTGCTACTTCTTGTGGCTAATCTATTTGACACAAGTTATAGTGGCTTAATCAAGATTGTTGTGGCTTAATCTATGGAACACAAGTTTTCTAAACATAGCGAAGTTAGGTGAGAGAGAAATGTTTGCCTAATGAGAGACTGTCGGGAAGGTTAGCCATGTTAAAATGCGGTTAGCTGCCCTGCCGTGCAGAAGTAGAAAGGGGGAGCGAAGTTCAAGAAGAAGGGGGAAGGTAAGTTCACAGTATTTGCAGGCGGAGGTATGCACAAGGGCGGCCTCAGCTCCTATGCAATCTCCTGCGTTTTCTGGTTTGGCTTCCTTGCACAGTGCCTCATTTTACGGCAAAGTACCCTTTACGCAAAACCCATGCGTCGAAAGAACGGCTGAGGCATTTCCGACGCACAGCATGACTGGCAGATGATGAGCCGGCTGACATTTAACAGAGAGGATCCGAATAACAAGTAATCCGTCTATGTTTATCAGTTTATTCAGAAACGCTATGTTTGAGGAAAGTGCAGGAACGCGGTCGGGTCTGACATCGTCTATGCCCAGGGGTGTCCAAAAGTCTCCAGTCCTCGCTCAACAGAGTATGAGGCACTCCATTGCTTTAGAAATGCAGTCGTGACTGCATAAGTTTTCATGTATGGGATTTTCTACAATACTAAGGACAGTGAGGAGCAAAAAGAGAGCGCAGCGGTCGAACTGGAAACTCGCCAACGAAGCTGGGAAGTTTCGGCAGAAACTCCTGCACGTATAAGTAGAAAAAGGAGAGACATTCACGCTCAAAAAACGCCAGCGTGAACTACGGTGAAGTGTGCCTCCACTCCAAAAAAGACCACTTTCAACTCGAAGCATTTAGATCCACCTGCAAGTTTCTTACGTAACGGATATTTTAAGGAGAAAGCCTTGGATCTCGGTGTTTCAAGCTCGTGTTGGGTACAGAAAATATCACCTGAGCGAGCAAGCCTCATGCCCACTTCGTCTTTGCGGCCTTCGCGTGAGTAAAAAGATAAAAAAGAGCAAATATAGCTTGGCCAGGCCCTAGTCGTGGGCGGGGAACAGCGTGAGTGAAGCTGCAACGTGGTGCTGGGCATCTCATTCGGTAACAACGCGGTCTCTCTTCCGGTTTAGATTGGCCTATGGCCTCTCGTTGCCGCCAGAAAGTGGCTAAAAATGCGCTAGTATCACGTGAACCAGGCCCTACTCGCATGCGGGGAAAAACGGAGAAAGAACGCCAAGGTGGAAGAGGCTAGAGTGGCTCGAAATGCCGCACGTCCTAACCGCCGTCAGGAGGAAGCGGCTATGGATGAAGCCGTGGCAGCGGCCCGACGAGAGTAACATGCTGCCCCAATGCGACGCAGTCGTTCAGGGAATGCACAATTAGTGGATGGAACGGCCGCTGCCGCAACAGCAGATGAGCAGTAATTTCAACAGAAAGTTCAACAGCAGATCAACAGAAAGTAGACTAGGCTTTTGGTATTACATTTCTAGAAAGGTCTAAACATCTCCCGCATTTTTTTTTTCTTTTCACAGAAACAAGAAATGGCTAGCGCCTCTGCGCTAGCATGCATGAAGTCGGCCAAAGAAAATCCGCAGAGCTAAATTCATAGACGAGCTCCAAAATTCTACGGTTTGAAGAAGTGGAAATACGCCAGCACTCGTGAGGTTATCCATCAATATATTCCACCGCCATGTGACTGGACTTTTTGTGAACTTTAGTGTTTTTATGTAACGGGACATCGTGCTTACGTGCTTTTATTTATGCCTTGACTTTCAGGGTTTGTGCCTGCCTTATATACGAAGTCATTGGGTGCAATTTTTCCTGACCAAACTGCTTTGAATTTGCTATGAAAAATAGTATCCGGCACCTTTAGAGGCGCAAGCACCTCCTAAACATCACACAGCACAGAAATAAAATAATATTAAAAGTAGAAAAAGTTCGGGGAATGATGTTCCAGCACGCCAACCTGCCCATAGCAACAGACACCTTGCAGGCCGTTTGAAAGTTGGCAGATGACGAATACTTTCACACCGGTCAAGATTTTTCTAACCAGACCTTTCGAGAACAGCCGTTACCAAGCCACTTTCAATATTCGTTCTCGTCTTCCGCCTTCCGTTCTGCAACCACGCGTGACCAGCAAATTAATGAAGAACGTGTAGTTTAAAGAACGACCTATCTGACAGTAAGCAGTGTTGCACGGTTCTACAAATGCTGATTCCACTTTCGTTCAACTTTGCCTCGAGCACCGTCTCTTGCCTTTTCATAAGAGCCGCCATGAAATGTTCAGACGGTAACTATGCGAGGCACGAACGTGTCAAAGAAACCACTCAATGGAGGGAAAATGAAAAAAGTCAGGACGACGACCAGCTAGTGACGACAAAAAGACTAAACAAAAAAGGAACCGTTCAGTGTAATGGAGCCACCAGAGATAAAGAGCAAAAAGAGCATCCACTGGCATCGACGTGGCTGATATGCCAGCTCGCGTGTTCATGAACCCGTCTGTCTGGTCGAACATACCGGGACCCCACCATTATACTCGCGCCATTGATCGCGATGCATTGGCGCACTGGTTGTCCCATCGATCGGCAATTATCTTCCCTGTTAGACACCCTGTATTTTTCTCATTTACTGGAACATGTTCACCCCCACTCACGCATTTTCTTTTTTTTTTTGTTCACTCATCTCGCGCATGCTCTTTCATAGCATCGCTGTGTTTACTGCACGAGCTGCTTCACCTTTGCCAGCTTCGATTTTTTTTTTCGATGTACTTCAATAATTCCTTCACAATGTTGGCTATCCACTATGCTTCAAATATTTATACTTCATGACCTATTTTTCAGCTCGCTCTATCAGTAGTTGGTCGTTTATTTGTTTATTACATCAGCTCACAGCGCTTTTTATTTGGGATTTCGTGCTACTGCGACGGTCCGTCTACCTTGGCACTATATCTTAGTGACGCTTACGACGTGTGAATTTTTCCCCAGGGCAAAAAAAGCTCAAGTCAGGGCCTCCAAGTACGTTTAATAAGTAAGCGAATATGATGCAGAGCTATAATACCATTATTTTTTTTCTTACGCCTGCCACTGACGACAGCAATACCGCCGTCAATCGAAGCATTATTATTCTATAATTATGGCAAATTCGTGCTGCGTAATTCAACAAGATTTGTCTTCGACATCTCTTCAAACAGCGTCTTCGACTCCTCTTAAAACTTAGCTCGCGCTAATCTTTGTCTTTCTTGCCTTCGCGCACCCGTTTATAGCAGAAAGGTGCCCAAAACTTTTCGAAACAGAAAACTGACCCATTCCAGTCTCTGATACTTCATATTACGAAAGAAACTGTACCTGTTTCTTCTTTGCGATTAAGAGAAATAGAAGCGAGACAGAAACAATAGTAAAGCTTCCAATAATACGTCAGAGAGCTAAAAAGAAAAATCCAGCACATGGTATTCATCGTTTTCTTTTCTTTTTTATAGTACTTTGCTCCATCTCCCTCACTTTTGGCGTGTCTGCAGAGAGGCTGCCAAGCGAGCTTAAACACAAGACATTTGTACACAAGCGGAAACGCGCGTACAAGCACACCTACTCAGAGATCACGCACTCCGAGTACACGAACACGCACGAATGCACTCGCGTATAGACACAGAAAGACTGGAGGAATGATTGCGTGGTGTGTTTTCCTTTCCCAGACTTTCGAGTCCGGCGTTACGAAACTGGAGCCACCAGCTTTTCACTCTCATAACTTTGCTTTTTTTATCTCTATCTATTGGATCTCTTGGTATTCTCGTGGGCCGCTCCCTCGGGAAAAGATGGAGTTGTAGCGTCCTCGCAAGAATGCGAGCGTCCTATCGTTGGTGCCAATCTTGTAGTATACAGTACACGCCAGCGTAGGCGAAACAGTCACCGTACAGACCAATTCTGCTCTAAGGTCTTACCCTACTGTCGCATTTATTCTTAATTCTTGTATGTCATGGAAGAATACAAAACACGATATTGAAATAGGTTACGCAACAAGAATGACGGCGACTATCCGATATCAGAAGCTGATACTGTTGTCTCGACGGGCTCGTGCGCGTCCTCTCCTTTGCTTGCTTCTTTCCTTGTTCTATGTGACCCTGTTTCGTGTCTCTTGTACACAATTTGGTCCCACAAAAGGAAACCTAGTGCACAATGTTCGTTCTCTGAATGCTCTAGGATTCGGTCTATGGGAAAGATAAAGATATTTCTTTTCCTAAAGCGCAATTTGCTTTCTTTATAGTGTTGTTTTACTATCATACGCTGACATTGTTTCGTTGTGCTTGCGCCTTTATTTTCGCTCTTTCGTGGTACGCCGCTTTATAGAGAGCTTACGCGTCGAGCTACCAATCCACTCCTTGAGTGAAGAGTAATCTTTTGCATAAGAGCTTTGAAGGGTCAGGGACAACATCAAATACACGATATTCCGCGGGTGAGCTTGTGTATTGACTTTTCGACACTTTCTCCAGCTTACATGTGTCAGATCTTTATTTTTTTTAAATCTTACTATAAACAAGCAGTTTCTCGCCTCCTACTGTTGTTTTTTCTCATCAGAATTGTTACGTTTCTCTGCTTAGGGAGAAAAAAGACATTCGCCGGCTTCTGTTGATGGCGCACGTACATTTAAGAAAACGTTGTAAAGAACTTCACTATGCATTCGCTTAGGTGCGCCAAGAAACCCTTTTAATGGTTGGAAACGGTGCAGAAGCTTCTCTAGTTCAGCACGTGAGCTCCTGGACGTGCATTATTTAAAAGCCCCGACAGCTCCAAGATTTTTTTGCTTTTTGGTGGAGCGTCACTCCCGGAAAAGCGGTGCTATTACAGCCAGAACTGTCAAAGTGTGGCTGCTTAGAAATGCTTTTTTCTTTCTTTTTTTGTATTTAAGGCCATCTTACGCTTGGCGTAGACGTTTCAGGCCGCTGAAGTCAGTCTCATTCTGTGTCTCTAAAGTGTGACGTGCGTTCCTTGCTTAGCAGACAACGTTAGAGTTACCGTAAAGAAAGTGGCAAGCACAGAAATGTAGGTTTATGCTCTCCTAGCGCCACTGAAAAAGGGATTATGTGAAATGAGGGTTAGACAAGGACTCAAATTAACATGTTCATTGCTGAAACCCCGCAGATACCGCATAACCTACTTGCAATATTCTGTGTCCATGCGCTTCGAGTTGTCGAATAATTCGCCCTCGCGCTGCCAGTTACTAGCTTCTTGGTTAGTTGAACTGGTAGAGCGGCTGGCCCGGAATGGCGCTGGTCCTGGGTTCGATTTCCGGACCAGGACGTTTTTCTCGGAAACTAAGAAGGTTTCTTTCTGAGAAATCCTTATGGATTTGCTTGTGGCTTTGTGCTACAAACGTGTCGTTGTCAATTTCTTCTTCTTCTTCTTCTTGTTCTTCTTCTTATTATTATGGTTATTATAAACAAAATATTGTCAGGGAACTGTACGGACATGCGAAGCGGGATGTTTCGTAGGAGGTCCTCGCCAAATGCATCGTACGTCTTTGCGAGCGTGTCACTCAAGTAAAAGTTGTGATCTGTACGTGCGCGGCTATACCGGTGAAATTTAAAAGAAACAATAGTAATGGACTTCGCAATTACGCATCATTTATTGAGTGGCGTGAAACTAAGGACATTAGTGTGTATCAGGGCTACCTCTCAGCGAAGGGATTGATGACACAAGGTAGTTCTTTACACGTGCCACATTATTTAACAACTACTGGTAGACGTATCTTTACCTTGCGCCTTAATTCTAGGTTACATAATACGAATAGTGCGTTATATATATATATATATATATATATATATATATATATATATATATATATATATATATATATATACATATATATATATATATATATATATATATATATATATATATATATATATATATATATATATATTGCTAAGAGGTTTATTGGCAGAGAATGCGTGTGAACAAGCAGCGGTCAGCAGCGTTCGGTCAAGCGCAGCAACCACGAGCTCACGGCGATGGCGATGCCGCTGAGGCGCAGAGCAATGCCGCTGAGGCCACTCTTCTTCTCTACAATCGCCCTCCGCAGAAAAAGGCGCCATCCTGGCGGCTTAGGGTGAGGACACAACGATTGGGTCCGGCTTGATGCGAGAGACGTGGACAAGTTCGCGACCACGATAGCGTAGATCTGTCGATGGCGTGATGGGCTCCACGAGGTAATTGACGGAGGACGTTTGCTCTACAACGCGGTATGGTCCGAGGTATTTGGCAACGAGTTTTGCGGAGCGGCCAGGTGCTATAGCGGGTACCCGAAGCCATACCAAAGAGCCAGGGGAAAACGTTGGTGCCGAACGGTCGCCAGGTTGACGGGATTGCTGATGCCACTGGTCCTCGGTAGAAAAGGAGCGGGCAAGCAGGCGGCATTCTTCAGCATGTCGGGCAGCTTCGGACAGAGGTGTACTTTCGGACTGGTCAGGCTTATATGGTAGAATGGTGTCAATCGTATTAGAAGGTTCTCGTCCGTATAGAAGGAAGTACGGAGAAAATCCAGTAGTAGCTTGTACCGCAGTATTGTAGGCGTAGGTGACGAAGATGTAGAGATGGTGATGTAGAGAAGAAGAGTGGCCTCAGCGGCATTGCTCTGCGCCTCAGCGGCATCGCCATCACCGTGAGCTCGTGGTTGCTGCGCTTGGCCGAACGCTGCTGACCGCTGCTTGTTCACACGCATTCTCTGCCAATAAACCTCTTAGCAAGTGGTGGAGGCTGCTCGGTTTCGATCGCCCTGGAACTTCGGAATCGCACTCTACCGTCCATCATGCCCAACGACGCAGGCGCCACTCATCCAACTCCTCCAACGGCACCGCCCACCCTGCTCTGCGCCGGTTCCTTGCGTCTGGGAGATCCCCCCATCTTCTCGGGCACTGACGACAAGGACGTGGACGATTGGATTTCCACGTACGAGCGAGTGAGCGTTCACAACAAATGGGACGACGACTCCAAGTTGAGCTACGTTTCCTTTTATCTGTCGGACGTGGCCAAACTGTGGTTCATAAACCACGAAGCTGACCTTCCTACGTGGTCGGTTTTCAAGACCAGCTTCACCCAGGTCTTCGGTCGGCCCGAGGTGCGAAAACTCCGTGCAGAACAACGCTTGCGTACTCGATCCCAACAGCTTGGTGAGAATTTCACCAGCTACATCGAGGATATCCTTGACCTTTGCAAGCGGGTGAACGCGTCGATGTCCGAAGAGGAGATCAAACACATTATGAAGGGCATTGAGGACGACGCTTTTCAAATGTTACTGTCGAAGAGTCCTCGCTCTGTCGTCGAACTCACAGAATTATGCCAGAGTTACGATGAGTTACGCCGGCAACGTCTTCACACCAGACGTCCTTCGGCGCCTGACGACTCTCTCGCCAGCCTTGGCATCGGAGACGACCACGCTCCTCTGCAATCGAAGATTCAAGAGTTCATACGCGCCGAGGTCGCTCGTCAACTCTCTTTGATGTCTTGCGTCCCAGACCAACCACGCAGTTTGGCACCTACGCTCCGCGACTTCATCCAAGGCAAGGTCGCGCAAGCTATTCCTCCAGCCCGTGAACCGCCGCCAGTCACTGCTCCACTCACGTACGCTGAGGCCACTCTTCTTCTCTACAATATACATATATATATATATATATATATATATATATATATATATATATATATATATATATATATATATATATATGCTGTATGCGGATCAACGTACTCATGAGACATGGATGGATTCCATGACAGATACGGATGTAAAAGTAATCATATTGACCACCGAATTTTATTCAATCATTCAGACGTGGACGCATTTTCCATTCATTCTCTCTTATCCTCACTTTCGATTATTCTAGTAGCATCTTTGTACCACTGTTAACTTCTCTTAATACAGGCTATAAAATGTTCTTAGCACTACATGACCTTCACGGTTTTGTGTCTGTCTGTGTGCACGTTGAATGTTTGCGCGAGCACCCGTTTACGCACGCTCTGAGGGCCTCTATGGTGCAAAAATAGGTGCATTTCGAGCAGTATTCTTTTGTACAAGTGTGTACGTAGCCGAGCACGCTTTAGCAAAAAGAAAGTTCCGATTTACGTCTTTATTTGTGCCAGTGTTGACTGGGTTTCCAGAATGGCGAGATTACGTATGAACCTTTCTTCAGAACCGACGGGCCTAGCTGTCGTCGCACGGTTCAGGCTGCCTAATCTGTCTTCGTCTCCCACGTGCGCACAACGCTGTTAGAGTTTAGGTCGTCTAAATCCTTCCGCGATGAAAACAAGCTCGCTTCACGCGTTGCACGAAAGCAAAACAAAAATGAATAGATTATAAATGTCCTCCTTTTCGCCGTGAAGACGGAACGGCAACGTCGGTCGCCACGTTGAGAAAGGTTCAAATAAAAACACTCTCTTACGTCATTCTAGACAAAGTGCTTCCTTTTATTTTTGTCACACACACGAGCAGTATGTTTATCACTTTTTATGTCTCCACCAGCTTACTCAACATATTTCTAGGCTTTCTTGTCTTTGTTTGTAGCTTAGTGTTTTTTCTCCTTCTTTTTAACTGTTCATTCAAGCGGCGACCTCCTGAGTCAAGATGTATCGCAAGAAACTATTAAAATTTTCCAATTTTTAGCACTTCGTTTTTGTTCCAAGGAGTCGCTAAATCTGCGTCATAAATAAGTTCGGCCTGTTTTAAACGGGGGAAAACGAGAAAGAAAAACGAAATGAATTTTAATAAATTACCGTCCTTGTGTGCGTCTCTAAAACAACCACTTTCCTATTTAGCTTTCTCTTTTGCGTTTCAGAATAAATCGGGTCATCAATAATACGTGCATAGAGCCTTTCCAACTCGCTTGCAGCTGTTTGTCGACGTGCGCGCGCTTACAGAGCCTTTTTCTCGCTAGTTTAAGTTTCGGCTTTGAGCTTTTCTTCTCACGAATATGCTGCATGCAATTAGTAATGGGAAAGGTAATGTTAACTCAGCTAGTTAAGCCACTTGATGAGCTCCAATCTTTTGTCGGTCAAATGAATGAACAAACTAGGTTAATCAAGAGCGTGTGCACAAACACTGTTTAAAAGGAACACCATCAAGAAAGATACGTAGCACAGACCAAACAATAAGAAACGGCTAGACACCAGTCGCGTTATCCAGTAAATCTAAATGCTTCTTTGACACGATACGAGATTTTCAGTTCAAGTGTACTTGTTGACTACAGTGTTGAAAAAAAAAGAAAGATAGCTTGATGGTCTAGCAGCCGCATAATTAATACGCGCCCTTAAGAGATGGCAGTGTTTACTATCTTACTTGGAGCTATAGATATCTATCGCGATACATCAGCATATATTACGGGATGTTTAACAATACTTATTTTTTAAACAAATATCGAAAAACCAGTCGTCCTAGTTTAGTAACGCTGAGGCACAAAACCTTTCGTTCTACTGGCAGTTTAAAAGTGGCTGTCTCAGCAATCTATTTTAAGGTTGAACAGTAGAGTTAAACAGAGGACATACTAAAGGTCGTAGAAATTTGATATTTTAGTGACGGCATATTATCAGTACATATGTATATTTAGTGCCCTTAGGTGATTGCCAGTAGCATGTATTCATTTAAGGGTATCAACGCATTTAAAGATGACACATTTCGTTATAATGGTAAACTGCGGCGGTAGTGTGCCTGCAAGAGATGTCTGCACAGTCTAGAAACAAATCAGAAACTAATGTCTTTACAGAAACACTGACGTTTAATCATGGCAGGATGGGGTATGTATGACAAGGACATTTATTCATGAGTCAACCTAGGATGCGAGGGCTTTTTGGTTGGACGTGCACTTTTAAATAAATGGTGAGGACGAGGTCAGAGCGACCATGATGCTATTCTTTCTGCTGTTGCTGCGTCGATGTTTACAATATCCACGGAACAGCGCAGATCGAATAGTGAGTCATCCGTTAACACAAGCGTAGCGTTTCATGCCACAATTACGGCTTCACGAGCCATGTTGACATGCGCGTCTGAAAGACGTAAGTCAATCTAGCAGCATATGCTTTTCAGCAAGAGCAAGGAACTGATGGCTTTTTGACACGCTTGCTCCTGCGTGGAATGAGTGGATAATGAAAGAAAGCTAAGGCGGTGGCATATATAAGCAGAGAAGACCAAGAAGAAGCAACACAGCAGCGAACGCAATGTGGAAAGAGCTCTGTTTCAGTAAATAGCGCAAAAACTGCCGGTCGAATGGCGATGGCATAGGGTCGATGATTGATGTCGCTTGGGGAAACGCACCGTCGCCCTCATCTATACTGCCCTATTGCTTCTGCATGTCTGTCTCTGCCATCTGCGCTGTCTCCTCGTGACCCAAGAGCGCTTGGAAGAAAGCCATTGCAATGAGGATGCCCCTCGGCGTCACTTGAAGGAGAGACCCTGCCACTTACGCTGCTTGAGCTGTCTCGGTGACGTCTTACGCCGAATAACATTTAGAAAGAGTAGCACGCACACGCATTCATGCTTGATCGAGGCCAAGAACCTGCAGTGCGTGACGACACTGATACTGTTGCGCAGACGCTCTCCACGTAATGTACAGGGGCCTTCAAAAGTTCCCATGCCACTATCGCATGTATTCCTACGCCAGCATGGCCTGGGAACTTTTGACCACACCTGTACCTGCTGTGTTATACTTTTTCTGGTCACTTATAGCGTAACGTCTTCTTATAATGTGAAGCTTTATTTGGGTCTGCTCTCCACCTTTATTTATTACTATATTTCGATGCCGGAAAGCGGGCTTGGTTTCTCTCCTTTCCATATAACACACGCATGCTGAAATTGAAATTACTAGCTGGCCCTGACGAGCAACGTTCCCGCATGTAAGGCGTTTGTATGCAACCTCACGGCGTCAACATTTCCGAATTTGTGGCCCAAATTATGCGTCTCCGAGCATCGAAATAGCCAATTATGGCACTGCTACCTGGTTTCTGATGTGCATCACTAGTGCAACATTCTTCACGCGCATTAGCAAAGAAAAAAAGACAGTGATAAGGGCTAAAGCGATCCAGGCGGATTGAATTGCACGCATTACGACAGCACAATAATTTCCTAGGAAACGCGAGCGTTCGCGGTGAAAAGTTTGTAGAGTTCTCCTTTCATCAGTGGCAGCGGAGAGTCCGTCCTTACGACGCCTTTTTCGCCTATCCGTGTTTCGATGTGACGTAGAAGGCCCACGTTTTCTTAGGCCATAAATTGAAAGTGAACGCCTCAACTACCACTGCACCGGCAGTGTCATTTGGGGCGCGCACTTTCAATTCCTGCCTACTAAAGTAGGTGAGCTTTGCAATCCTTAAACAGAAGCAAAAAAAAAAGATAACCCGGTGATGCTGACTACGAAGATTGGAAAAAAGAGCAAAAAAAGTTATAAAAAATGAAGCTGTCTTGATCTTTCAACTAAACTTAAATTTTTGAAAGAAATAGTGAGGTGAAGTATATTGGATTTCTTCTTCTTTTTTTCTCTCTCTCCCATAGCTAGCGTAGGGCTACGCCGGTCTCTCTTGGACTCCTCGCCATATTGAATATTACCCTTTCATATCTACGCATTCCACGCACAGTGAGTTAGCAGCGAGTAAACGACTTGCTTTCCCATGCACAGCCGAGTTTAATACGGCACTTGAAAGACGGAATTATATGGAAGGTACACACTAAACCCAAGGATGCCCAGAAAGCAAGAGCGATTGAAGATTTCATGACGATTCAGCGCAGCCTTTCACCCGAAAGATGATTCAGCGCATCGACCAGTTGCGAATGCGTACGTCGCATTTTTGAAACAGCTAGGCTTGCTGGTCGAAGATTGTGTGCGTTGGTACCGCCGCCAAATCTTTATTCTACACCGGACGAAGAAGGGGAATGCGAAGAGGCACAAGAGGCGCGCGAAGAGATTTTGTTGATAAGGATAAAAGGATGAACACGCAGTCGCTATATGGATTACGTTATTTGTTATTCTGCAAAGGTGATATTGAAAACGGAGACCAAAATATGTTCGCCTAGTGCATTGGATACGCGTGTACAAGATAATAGGGTGATGCATTTCATCAATTTTTTTGTCCCACTCAAATGAAGATAAAAGGCATTCGAGTACATGTTGTAGAAACTCCGACAAATGTAAAAAAAAAATGCAGAGAAGCGGTAACTTGAGGAAAAATGTAAAGAGATATAAACGACCACAAGGCGTAGTATTGTGGAAGGAGGCGGAAAAAACCGACGTTGTTAGGTCCACGTAATTAACAAAACTCACAGGGTCCCTTACGCATTCGCCTAAGACGACTCTAAGGCGAAAGCCATCTTTTCCTTTTTCTTGCCAGTCGATGTGTTGATCCTCTCCCGTCTCCCTCAGAAAGCTTTCTGCACTTCGCCTGGGTTCGCCCTGCGACCATGATTGGCCCACTTCTTACCAAACGACGACGCCATGTAATAACGTCATCATGTTACGTCACAGAATGCGGCGCTCGAGCGACGTCATGATAACATAAAAATCTTTGGCAACCTGTGACATCATGAAGACATGTCGTGACTTCATCAGGCGATGACAATTTTTCGCATTACTCGTGCTGACGCCGACGCCGCGGGACGCCATTGCCGACGGTCAATTTTCCCATTTGATGAAGTATCCAAGGCTTTAGATGCCACTTTGAATACCTGCTTTTAAATAAGATGTCGCCCATCAAATTCAAGAATAGTCCACTCCAGTCATAGCCTCAAGGCATAAGAGAAAGAAAAAGGCGAAAACGTTTGTCTACGACTGCTAATTTTAGCTGCATTGTTGAAGTGTAGCTCTGTATATATAGTTCAGTATATGTACATCTATGAACTTTAGAACTATATTGCTGAGATGCTGTCATATATATTTATTTCCACCTATTTATATATGAAAGCAATCGTCTCTCATGCCTCCCAGAAGTTCAGAGATGGCGCATTGAAGCCACAGTATGGTAGCTGCGTGCTAAGGGCAAAAGACTGCACTAACGCAGAGCCAGACGGGACATAAGGCGAGCGATATTACAGAAAATAAACATCATGCCACCGCTTCGTCTCATAGGAAACAAAGACAATCAAGCCAGCAGATACTGAAGTGCTACGAAGATTCCGCGGTGCGGGAAACTTCGAAAAATCACAGCATATCCACATGGTGAATGATGATGAGTGGGGCGGAGCTCCGGAGGGAATCATCGGTAAACCATGAATCTTCTGTGTAACACCCCATCAATCATCATATAAAGAGTGAGATACACTGTGTGTATATTACAAACATCAAACTTTTATTTTTCTTAATTAGATGATGCTTGGCTTGCGTTGTCCCTTCATTATCACGGCTTTATGGTCCGTGAAATGAAGGGGTAGCGGTTCCTGTGCGGGTTGCAATTGGAAATTTGAAAATACCAGGTCTATACACGTCCCTCGGATGGTCCTTGGTTTCATAGATCAAAGGACGTGCAGGTAAGAACATATTTGGCTGCCATATGTTGTATTAACCACTCATTGTTCTTTTCGGTAATATCAACATTCAGGTCACCAACTAACACAAATGGTATATTCTTGTACTTGTCATAATTACACAATGCCGTGTCAATGAATGTCTTGATATTCCCACTCGACAAATTGGGTGCAAGGTACATGATCATGATGATGCATCCATCAAAATTGATGGCAGCATATTTACCGTTGTGGCTGTGTGTCGTTGGTAGTAGTTTCAGATCTTGTGCCTTTTCTGTTTGTTTGACGTATACGGCCACACCACCTGCAGGACGCTCTGCATCATCGATGCACACGACTGGAACGTATCCTTTGATATACGGTCTTTTGGCGTTCCACGCCTCGGTAAGACAGAGAACGTCCACCGCAGTAAGTATGGAGTCCCGTTCCACATCGTCTACAAGCTTGACCTAAAACCAGCTAGGCTTACATGGTAGGCGGGA
The DNA here is from genome assembly GCF_013339695.2 of Rhipicephalus sanguineus. Lineage (NCBI taxonomy): Eukaryota > Metazoa > Arthropoda > Arachnida > Ixodida > Ixodidae > Rhipicephalus > Rhipicephalus sanguineus. The sequence continues at coordinate 226,195,588 of NC_051178.1, forward strand.
AACAACAGAAGGCAACAACAAGTAAAGAAAACATAAGAGAACGGCAATCTTTTGCCAAGACGTTCGACCACTGCAAAGTTAACGGCTATCTCGTGGGCGGGTATCTGTAGCCTTGTCTTCCATCCGGCGACTCCGAGCGAAAGAGAAAGCACACCAAGAGGGAACCTCATGGCGCGTTACTTCTGAAATGTTGTCTTCGGGCGTCGTTGAAAACATGAGACGTAGTGAAGAAGAAAGAACGCCACACGGGCGAACACGCACGAGAGTCTCACTCGTCAACGTCGCCTTCTTCTTCTACTGCATACTATAATGCGCGCTTCTCACGAACTAGAGGTGGCTACTACAAACAAACAAACGGAGGATGGACAGACTCACGGTATAAGGAGCTTCGCCCCTAAAAATCCACTTTTTTTTTTCAAAGAAAAGACGGAACTCTCACAAATGTGTCGGATCCTGTGGACACGACAGAGTCTATAGCCGCGGCGGAGGCACTCTGCCTGTGATGTCTGCGGCGCATATTTCCTACCTAAGACTACGACAAATACGACGCTGAGGTTAAATAATCGATGTCCCCGAGGCAAGGACATTTGGCATAGTACGAGTAAAGTTGGCAGATAGAGGCGTAACGCGCGTGCCTCGAACACGAGACAATCTGTTCGCTTTATGTGGAGTCTTTGTTTTCAGCCTTTGTTGCCTCTCTCGTGCATTAAAGCGTGAATATTTCGAAGACAAACTGCCTGAAAGAAGCAAGAACGGGGAAATATTGATGCGCCACTTCTATTATTTTCTCAACACATTTCCGCTCTTCGACCAATAAAGTTCCATCGGCAAAGATGAAGTATTGATCTCCCAACTCTCTGTGCCTGGCATAATATTGTGCGGCCATTTAAATTTGGATCTATAATTTACTTATGCTTTTTAACTTGTTTCGAGTTTTTCTATGAGATATATTGTCGTAATACTATACACAAACACACCTAACCGTCGTTTCAAGCATAAATGCAAATTACTTGAAGAAAAAAGCCGACAGCCTAAAAGGGAACTTTGTTGACGACGTTTTAGTCTATAGAGATGGAGCTCTCTGAAAAGCATTTTATGATTTGCCGAGGTTGGTTCGTCTACGTCGCCATAAGCAGGCGTGCGCAGGGTTCCCCTTCAGGGGGGGGGGGGGGCGAAGGTTCACCGCAGCGCCCCCTCCATATTAAATCAAAGTATGGGGCAGACATCGACACCCCCCCCCCCCCCATCTTAGGTGACAAGGGGAGGCCGGCCGCCACCTCTGCCTCCCCCCCCCCCCCCCCCGTGCTCACGCCTATGGTCATAAGCTCAAAGGCACGAAGGACAGTGTTGCAAATCATGTAGGATTTCATGTGACGTACAACAATCTGCAGCAAAAGTAAGCTACGTATACACAAGAACGTGGCAGTAAGGGGTTAATTAAACAGGGAGAATAATGGTTGCACGGACCTATAGCTCAGTAGCAACGGCGGGGCGCTATTGAGCTTGAAGTCACGAAATTCATACAACTGCGAATACGGTGCGCGGGCGAATACGCACATACAAGGCATAGAACGTATACTGTGTACACAGTGTGTACTGTGTGTGCGCGTGTACCCACACATAGCCAACCTAAAACGTATGTTGTGTGCGCAACGCATCCTTTTGGGAGCAAACACGCAAACGCACAAAGTATAACGTATACTATATGTACACAACGTTCAACGTATGCTGTGTACACAATGCATACTATGTGTGGGCGTATTCACCCATCATAGTATTTACTTTGAATGCGTGATTATCGTGGGTGAATGCGTTCACAATACGCTCTTCAAGATGGGCACATTGACATGGTAAATGAAGAACATAGTGTCGTGATCCGCCCATGAAAGCGCATTAAACATTCCGGACAACAAAAGGCAGACTACACATCAGAAAAAGGCTGATGCTCGAGTGAATATGCCTCAGCAGTGCATACGAAGTAAATGCCTTTTCAATGCCCAAACAGAAAATTACTTAGGACAACAAAAGGGGACAACGACGGTTATATGCCACCGTTGCGCTAAAGTGTTACATGGACATTCATTTACCCATTGTGTCAGCCCCATCAGGTCACAGGATGGGCACCTTCGCAAGTTATACAACAGTCACAGAATAGGCACCAGTAACAGGGTGAACACCTCCGCAAGTTATGCAATAATAGAAGTCACAGAAGTGATAATACTGTCAAATTATAGTAACTGTGCCCAAAAACTTGGCACTCTTAACAAAAGTGCAATGGACAAAACTTGGCGTTATAAAAGCGTAACAATGGTGAGAAATTTTTTCTCAAGTTATTTTATCATCTTCACTAAAAAGCAAACGAAAACATCCTTGTCTGCGAGCATTTGATATCGTGTACAGACTGTTAGGACACAAAAAAATTCTGGAGCTTCACTTTGAGCAACAGGACAGAAAAGAAAAGCACATCCTTCGTGGACGTCACTCAGATACTTGCAACCTTATTGAAACGGAAGCACTTTTTGGGGAACAGTGAGGCCTTGCAGAGCCGTCGAGGAGGCCTAAGCTTCAAAAAATGCTTCCGGGTGAGCGAGTGGCGAGATTACCAACATCAAAATAATTTGCGGTGCAGACTGGAATAAAGGTAGCCCTGCTGCGTGTCCGCTAAAAAACGAAAAAAAAAAAAAAAGATTGGAAAAATGAGGCAACTGGAGAGGCAAAGGAAGTGCCTATTAGGAGTGTAGGTTTCAAAAAGTTTCGCAACTGCAACAGTTTCCTGTGGAGTGCGGTTCCGTTATACGTCCGGTGGATAGAGTCTCTGAGTGTTCTTAATATTTTCAGAAGCCGGAAACACGGTCGCGTTGGCACGGCTGGACAGGAAGTCACATGTTCTAGCCGAAGAAGGGCGCTGGACAGTGATGGAGTGTACGCATACTGTTTAAGAGCTTCGCAACTAACTCGCAGTTTGTCGCGGCACGCATATCATCACATACACTCTTAATCAGGTCCTGGTTAAATGCTGGCGATATTCAAGAAACCAGATGAAAAATGTTCGGTTCCTTGGCTATATTTAGCACTTGAAGCGGGACCTGATTAAGAGTGTACTGCATGGTAGAGCGTTGCTGTACCATGTATTTGCCATGTTTATATATATATATATATATATATATATATATATAGTAGTGGGAAAAGAATCACGCGGACCCCGATAGCATAAGGAATGAAGAAAGAAACTACGACTTTCGTTGATTCGGCACTGTATATTTTCACTAACGTTTCGTCTGGTGGACCAGACTTTGTCAAAGTAACAAGTACATCGCGGTGGGTTTCCTTATAAACACGCTTAAAGTACATAGTTTCAAAGCACTTATCGATAGCAAGAATGACAACATAAGATAGCGGTCACGCGCAGTCGACATAGATTCATGCGCGCACATTTGGGACTCGTGGCAGCGAAGTCAGGTTACACAGAGAAAGATAGATTGCACACGCAGTTGATATGGCATTACACGCTAGTGATATGACAGAATTATTGGATTGCTCGTCACATGAAGGAAAAGGAGGGGGGGGGGGGAATGACATCAGATCTGCGCTTTATCTATTTTTTTGCGGGAACGTAGTCACATGCTAGCATTAAACTGCAAACAGTCTCAGATCGCAAACAGAAAATCTACGCAGCACTAAGATCAATTTTTACTTTTTAACTTCTCCTGAAGTTCTCCTGTAGATATTGAAACCCTGGGATCACTGCTAAAGCTTATTCTTGAACTTAATAACTTCGAATTCAACGATAACCATTACGTTCAGGTGAGCGGTACTTCGATGGGAACCCGAATAGGTCCGAATTATGCTAATATTTTTATGGGTATTTTGGAGAATGATTTCTAATCCAGCACTGACATGCAGCCTTTCTTTTATAAGCGATTCATTGATGATATCTTCTTGATTTGGACATATGGAGAGCAAAACCTCTTGAAATTTATAGATGCGTTTAATCATTTCCACCCGTCAATCAAGCTGTCGCATAGTTACTCGCCACTTTCGGTAAACTTTCTAGACGTCACTGTGTCGCTATGCGAAGGAAAACTGCTGACTAAATTATATCGTAAACCTACTGATAAAAACCCGCTTCTGTATTTCAAGAGCAGCCATGTACGACATTGCAAGACCGCCATTCCCTATAGTCAGGCCCATCGCTTTAAACGACTGTGCTCCAACCGCGAGGATTTCATAGCTAATTGCGAACAACTTAAAACTTCTCTCACTAAACGGCAATATCCATCGGCTTTAATTGATGACGCAATAGGTCGAGCAGATAAATTAAATAGAGCGGAAATTCTGAGGGGGAACCGTTTGCCCGAAAAACAGAATAGCACCAACCTCGTACTAACACACTCAGCATCAGCACCAAAGGTACACTCTATATTAAAACGCCACTACAATATCCTTGCCCAAAGCGAACATCTCAAGAGTATTTTTCCTGAACCACCTCGCGTTGTGTACCGACGGTCTAAAAATCTCCGAGATTTATTAACGTCATCGAAAGTAAATAAGCCCGAAATAACTGGCTGTGCACCCTGCAACAAATCACGTTGCAAGGTGTGCGTACATATGCAAACGACACAGAAATCCAATAGCACGTTTTCAGACTTCTCCCTTAACATTCGAGGTTCATTTAATTGCGATAGTTCTAACGTTATATACATGCTTGAGTGTACCGTCTGCAAAAAACAGTACATTGGCCAAACGGAAACTTCATTTAGAATACGCTTTAACAACCATAGATCGCATTCCAATAAGCTTCCTAGCCTACCATTATCAAAACACATTCGTTTACCTGGACATTCTTTTGAAAATATTCGGGCCACTATACTTGAGTCAGGCTTTCGCTCTCATCATGATCGTGAAGCCCCCCGCGAGTCTTACCTAATCTATAAGTTTAACACCGTCTCATCCGGTATCAACGAAAGCACAGGCACACTTACAAGCGTTCCCACTAAGCACTATTGATCATAACCGGGTCTTCAACGGGATAGGCAGCTCTGTTTCTAATATCGCTCGTGTTTCTTCTACGGTTACGTTGGTAATCACCCACTATTTTTCAGCTTTCATACCAGACTACGTGTATACGTACTGAGTTGTATGCATCATGTACGGTGTCTGTGCTGTTTTTTTTTAGTTATTTTTTAGTTTTTTTTGTTTTTTTTTTAGTTTTTTTTTAGTTTTTTTAGTTTTAGTTTCTTCTCGTATTGACCTTGATGTGTTTGAAGCGTACTTCAGGAGAAGTTAAAAAGTAAAAATTGATCTTAGTGCTGCGTAGATTTTCTGTTTGCGATCTGAGACTGTTTGCAGTTTAATGCTAGCATGTGACTACGTTCCCGCAAAAAAAATAGATAAAGCGCAGATCTGATGTCATCCCCCCCCACCTCCTTTTCCTTCATGTGACGAGCAATCCAATAATTCTGTCATATCACTAGTGTGTAATACCTTATCAACTGCGTGTGCAATCTATCTTACTCTGTGTAACCTGACTTCGCTGCCACGAGTCCCAAATGTGCGCGCATTAATCTATGTCTACTGCGCGTGACCGCTATCTTATGTTGTCATTCTTGCTATCGATAAGTGCTTTGAAACTATGTACTTTAAGCGTGTTTATAAGGAAACCCACCGCGATGTACTTGTTACTTTGACAAAGTCTGGTCCACCAGACGAAACGTTAGTGAAAATATACAGTGCCGAATCAACGAAAGTCGTAGTTTCTTTCTTCATTCCTATATATATATATATATATATATATATATATATATATATATATATATATATATATATATATATATATATATATATATATATAGTTGCAGCAAGGAAGTCACGTTGGCCCCGGTAGAATGAGGAACAAGAGAGAGTGCGACGCACGTTGGTTTTTGCGGTATGTTTACTGACGTTTCGGCTGGTGCACCAGCCTTTGTCAAAGTCACCTTTGACTTTGACAAAGGCTGGTCCACCAGCCGAAACGTCAGTAAACATACCGCAAAAACCAACGTGCGTCGCACTCTCTCTTGTTCCTTATATATATATATATATATATATATATATATATATATATATATATATATATATATATATATATATATATATATATATATATATATATATATATAGGTTTAATTGCACATATATACCCCATAAAGTGGACGGGAGGATGACCGCCGCCGTAGCTGAGTGGTAGAGCATCGGACGCGTTATTCGAAGGTCGCAGGCTCGGTCCCTGCCGGCGGCAAGTTATCTTTTCGTCCACTTTAGTTTCTTCACATTTATATTCTAAATACTACAGATAACACCCCCTATACTTTCCTTGGCGTTATTGTCTGTTAGTTCTCATTAATATTGTGTCTAACAAAGAAAACGAGCCCTTAAGAGTCATCATCTTTCCTTCATTATATATATATATATATATATATATATATATATATATATATATATATATATATATATATATATATATATATATATATATATATATGTGTGTGTGTGTGTGTGTGCGTGTGTGGGTGCGCGCGCGCGCGCGCGTGTGTGTGTGTGTGTGATAATGCGTGGCACTACACGGAAAGGTTTAGGCAAGTCCTCGACGTCCCCACGTGGGAGACCCAAGGCACGGCCGGCGAAGGCTCTGCAGGACTATCACTAAAGTTGTTACCACAGTTACAGCATGTCAGAAAGCGTCGTTGGTAGAAAGGAGAATAACTGAAAACTAAGGCGCTACCCGTGTCTATTGAAGTAACGGATGCATTGCGACACCCTTTCGAATTTTTAAATGCGAAGCATTTCTTAGCGAACTTCTGCGACTTTGAGCATATCTATCTATCTATCTATCTATCTATCTATCTATCTATCTATCTATCTATCTATCTATCTATCTATCTATCTATCTATCTATCTATCTATCTATCTATCTATCTATCTATCTAGCCGCCTACGACTTTGTGCTCTCCTGGTCGCTTGGTTAATCGAATGTACACCAAAATTGGTATGGCGTAACATGACTGTATGACGAACAAAAATGACAACTCATAACACGAAAATCATGACGCGCATGTCATGTACAGCATGATTTACATGCCACGCTCATGGTGCGCTGGCGGCCGTTTCGCTAGCTTGATATACACCAAAATTGGTATCTTGCGACGTGACTGTGTGACGAACATAAATGACACAAGTTAACTTGAAAATCATGACACGCATGTCATGTACAGCATGATTTACGTGCCACGCTCATGGTGCGCTGGCAGACGTTTCGCTAGCTTGATCTACCCCGAAATTGGTATTCCGTGTCGTGACTGTGTGGCGAACATAAATAACACACGAGTTAACATGAAAATCATGACACGCATGTCATGTACAGAATGACTTACGTGCCACGCTCATGATGTGCTGGCGGCCGTTTCGCTAGCTTGATCTACCCCAGAATTAGTGTTGCGCGACGTGACTGTGTGACGAACATAAAAACATGAGTTAACATGAAAATCATGACACGCATGTCATGTACAGCATGACTTACGTGCCACGCTCATGGGGCGCTGGTGGCCGTTTCGCTAGCTTGATCTACCCCGAAGTTGGTATTGCGACTTGACTGTGTGATGAACATAAATGACACAAGTTAACTTGAAAATCATGACACGCATGTTATGTACAGCATGACTTACGTGCCACGCTCATGGGGCGCTGGCAGCCGTTTCGCTAGCTTGATCTACCCCAGAATTAGTGTTGCGCGACGTGACTGTGTGACGAACATAAAAACACGAGTTAACATAAAAATCATGACACGCATGTCATGTACGGCATGACTTACGTGCCACGCTCATTGGGCGCTGGCAGCCGTTTCGCTAGCTTGATATACCCCGAAGTTGGTATTGCGCGACGTTACTGTGTGAAGAACATAAATAATAGGAGTTAACATGAAAGCCATGACACGCATTTTCCTCAATGACATACAAGACGATGTATGCAGCTCTTTGCTGGCTGCTTCGCATTACATCGATTCCCACAATGCGTGGGATCTGCCGGCTTTTTTTAACTCTAGGAGTCTTATATAAGCATGACTGTTCTCAAACGAAAGCGCGCAGGCCCCTATGTTTTCTTTTTATTTTTTCGATGTAGCCATCTATCGAAACGGGAGAGCTGCTGATATATGATCGATTACGCGCACAGTCAGATGCGAACCGGAGCGTTGTAAAGGTCGGCGCTGTGGTACGTTATATGGCAAATCGACCACTGGGGGCTTTCTGATCATAATGATGCTTCTGTGGGCATCATTACGCGTTCTCTAAACTTTGTCTCTTTTTTTTTCAGAATTATTTGCAAGGTTTTTATTGCAGTCTGAGCATTCTCTTGATTAGCTTGAAGATTATGAAGAAAAAGAAAGACGCAGCAGATCGAACATGAGGCGATCAAACAGGATTAGCCGAATGTTTAGCCTTTCAGTGTAGACAGATATGGTGATGCAGAACTCACGTGTACCCTGCACACAAGTGTGCTTGAATATTACCGCAGGATATAGTACCTCTAAATTCTCACTTCAAAAAGGAGAAGACGCTTGAGCTTCGCCTTCAAGAGTTGAACGCGACATCGTAATCGGGCCCCGTTCCCAACGCCATCTCAATCGCTGGTCTCTCTTCTCTTCGTGGTGGACACCGTTCCGCAAGGAAGGGAATGTTTGAGCGCGTAACATTGGCCGTTTCAAACTATCCTAGGATGCCTACTCCAAGCACAGTTGCGAAGTGACCAGCACGCCATCATTCTTCCTTTTGCGAATTGACGAAGTTCCCACTACGCGTCCGTAAGGCAACACGAGTACCCATGCAGCTGCGCACTTGGTTGATGCTATTGCGAATAATGATGATTAATTATGCCCGTGTGCTTTGTGATTGGTCGTCCTTTAAACCAACCACTCTTTGCCCAATTCACATGTGTTTTACGCCTGGTGCCACTTACGCTCCTGCCACGCAATATTACATGCGTTAAGGAGACGCCTCACACTGCATGACATTCGTATAGGGCTTTTACCGAAACAGTTTCAAGCACTGGCGTGGCTCTGTGGTAAAACACTTGTTTGTTACGCAGAAGTCCATGGGTGCAATTTCCACTCCGACCGAAGATTTTTATTCTTTAATTTTGATTTCTTTGCATCTATTTTGAATGTTCGCTCAGGATAACGCTGTTTTTTCGCTCACAACCAACAACAGCGATTGTGACACAGGCATTTCTGCGAAACGAACTATTTAACACTATCGCGTTAGTACATCATACAGCACCACACTATACGCCGGAAAATTAATTGCGTAAGTACCCCAAGGAGTCAAGTGAAGGTGAGAATAAAAGGCATGCTCTCGATCTGTTCTTTCTTACGGGGCATATGTGATAGATATTATTCATGTAATTAGTTCCTTCACTATATCCACATACGTGACAGAATAGGTACCACAGAGATGTTGAATGACGCTGAATAGATTAAAAATGGCATAGTTTCTAGGAATATCGAAGCTATTAACAACGAAAAATGATGGTATTTGGTTCTTTCGGTGAATCTGATAATCGGATTAAAGGGTGGCCACTAAAAAATGAGGACAAAGGCACAGATGGCACCAAAAGTAAAGTCGTTTTTCAGCTTCAATAGAGCTCCTGATGGCAAGGTTTTAAAGAGATTAGCTTCGTTCTGGCTGCCGCGAACACTGGGAGACGCTGCTTGATGCGTCGTCATGTCTATTTCGGTTATTGCTAACGCAACCTAGTTTAGTATTCATGGACTTCCAAGTGCGTAAGCAAATTTTCCGCTTGGCAGAATTTTCCTATCGGCATACATATGAGTCAGCTTTTTTTTCTGTGGATTCAGCTCTCCAAGTTTCTCCATCTCGGTCGTGGAACAAGCTCGCAAGCTCGATCAAACGAACTTTATCCATGAAACACAAATTTACTTCCACATAGTCCCTGCGTGAGGACCGCACGCCTACGCACTGGAATGAACTCTGTTGATCGACGTGGTTGGGACGAGTTGACACTGCGTGGGTTTCGTGCTTCTCGCATATTATTGGCTTCTCCATATTCGAAGATTCAGCCAATGTCATCGACTACCAATGCACATTATAGGAAGAAGACACGCATTTGCATATGTATGTGCATCGCTATAGCAACCACGATTGAGTGAGCCCACGTGCTTTTAGTGGAATTATGCCGATTTGCTAAGTCGATTTGCTTAGCCATGAGCCCAGGCGGTTGCCAATTATGAGACGCAACGTGAGCCCGTCGGACGGAGTAAAAGCACTTCACACGATATCTTCGGAGGATCGTTGGCCATGAGAAAATTCCGACACTTGCATGCCTTGCAGCGCAAAATAAATTTGATCGCCGTACGAATAAAGAGAGAAAAAAAAGCAATCTGCGTCATCGGAAAATGACTTTTTGCTACGTATTCGGGATATTTTTGGTGAGTTTTTTTTTTCACTCGAAGGGGGCCAATATGTTCGCACAGGAGAGGCGCCCTGTGGTTATTCACAATCTAATGACTCTCTATGTTGAAGATCCTATTATACACAAGGTCGTTTTCCTCATGATGATTATCGCAGGGGGCACTGAAGAAAGAGAGACGTATCGGGGACAGTAAACAGCATATTTGCTGAAGTCAAGGGCTTTTCGAAAACTTCTCTGGTCGGGGATTAATCATAGTTAGAAAGAAAATGAACCAATAAAAACACCGCTAACAAGAAGATTTCACCTAATTAAAAACCTATCTTTATTTTTGCGTCAGTGGCACATTTGCTGTGAGTCTTCACAATCGACTGTGAATACAATAGACATACACGGAAAAGAAGAAGACGGCTTTCGCCTTAGAGTCGTTTTAGGCAAATGCATAAGGAACCGTGTCACTTTTGCGATAATAACTATGCGAATACACGAGACATGCCGACGCTGTCGGCACTAAAGTGATATAAGTGTTACGCGTTGTGTTTCTGTTAAGCAAAAATCGTATCGCTTTATCGTGAATAATATGCATTAATATCGATTACTCGCATAGCATAACGCAAACACGACTAAAGGTATGTGTTCCCGGAAGTCACAATATTTGCGCCACCTATCTCTTACACTTGAATTCGCTGTCGTTCAGTGTGTAAATCTGCACTTATCCAAAGATCCAACGTCATGTCTGTACTATCACTACGCCTGTCAATTCTCTCTGTTACATTGTCGAGCGTCGACTAGGTTAGCTTTTCATGCATAGCGCTCAAGTGATGATATACATGAGGATGTATTACCTGCTCTCAGAACTAAGTCTACTTTTTGAAGAAAATGACCTACTTTCTAAAAATTGCCCCAGGTGCACCCACTGCGAAATCTGCAGAAGCAGCGGAGCTGTGGTGTTCCTGTGTTTCCCTCGTGATCTGCTGTCATGTTTCGCAGTTTCGTGTGGGTGTCTGTGATTACGTTATTTGTAAAGTAGCGATGCGCAAGGAACGGCACGGTGGCACATTTATTGCACCGTTGACCCCGACCACCAACCCCGTCCCATCCCTACCACGACTCCACAATCACCACAAGGTTTACTGGGAAGCGTTCGAGCAGCCCTTCCCCGCGTCACTCAACGGCTACCGCTTGATCCGCGATTGAGGCAGTTACGCCATCTATGGGTGTATCTAGGAACGGTAGCGTGACTACCCTTGACACTCATCTGTCGTCCGGCCCAGCCGTAGAACAGCTCTGTTGTTAAAATGTGATGTCAACTGCCCACTTGGACTTGCTAAATGCTCGCTTGAACTACTTGTACTGTGGCTCATTGCTTATCACTACACTCTAAACACGGTTACCTATAATGTAACTTTTGGGCGTGAGTAACTTATGAAATAAAGGTTACAAAGGAGTTTATTTTCATGTTTTCGTTATTTTGCGGTGTCTAAAAGTTACATAAACAACATTTCGAGCGATGCGTGCGTTACCAGCACGAAAAGCGCAGTGTAACCTGTCCGTAGTAACCTATGAACAACGCTGTAACTTATGTGCACGCAGTCTCACCGTGTCCCTCGCCAAAAAAAAAAGAAAGAAAGAAAGGGTAAAAGCATGGTGAAAGTACACCGCGAGCGCGGGCTCTCCTGGCCGCTTGGCGGTCGGCTGCGTTCGGCGCCATGAAGTCTAGACGGCGGGAAGGCGCCACCACAGGCGCAGCGCATGCGCACCGCGTGCATAGCATGCAGCGTGCAGCGCCGAATCGCCCGGGCAGGATGCGTGAGGCAGGCAGGCCGTTTTCTGGCGGCGGTTGCGAACTTTGTTTCTAATTCGCTTCCTTGGGTTTGTGTGCGTTGCGTGAAACCGGTGATGCCGCTGAGCAGCAAAGACATGTGGGGTGTGCTGCGTGACAGCTGCAACGCAGTTTCTTGTGAGTGTCGGTGTTACGTCGTTTTTTCTTCACCAAAGACTCCACAGCAAGCGCCATTCGTTGCGACTACAGCAACCACTGCCCAGCGGCTTATGGCCGAAGAACTGATTTGGGTAAGTGGCTTTTGTTTCAGATACATTTTAACGGCATGTGATGAGGTCTTCCTTATTTCAGTACTTGTCAAATCGGGACCTTTCTCAGTTGGTAAGAGTGGCCTCGTTTGTGGATTTTGTTGTTAGAGTGCTTGTCTTAGCTGTATATATATATGAGGTTTAGTCGTTTTATCATTGCGCATGACTGACCTATTGCTCGCGACATTCTGTGTATAGAGAGATATTTTTGTTGATTTATTTGCTATCTGTGCACATTTTTATAGCAGAGGACTAGCGCAGCTGCGTCGTGTTGTCATGTGCTATTTTTGAGAAGTAGTGTGATTATCCTTCTCCAAATAGATATCGCCTTCTTATGCGCGCTCGTGCGCAGCGGTGATTACGGGCTTTCGTGTAGTCATAAATGCGCAAGCTTACAGTGCATGGCTTCGGCATCAATATTTTAAACCAGAGTTCTAGAACTCTGTGCGTGCTTTCTATGCTTGTGAAGTGAGTTCTGCACCGTCAGCTTTTGACGATACGTTTGGGGCACGAGTGAAAATACTTAATGTGTGGTGCCGCAGAATTATGCTTTATGCAACACATAAACGAAACTGGTTCACTGAAGGTTCAGCGCACCATATTATGCAGACGGCATCGACAGCGTGACAGAATTTCACGTTTTGTTACGACACGATTCTGTCTCTTATTTCATTGTGTATTCTACGTAGGTGGTACAGAACAAGATAGTGGATTGTTGAAGTGCCTAAGCAGAGTACCCGCCTGCTTTCTCACCAATCCTTGTCCTGCTGCAAAAGATTGCTCTGCCGGATACAGGTCACAATGCAGCATATATGATAGTGGCCTTTTGAGTCCTTGAGAAAGCGCGAAGGACATTTTAATAAAGGACGTTTTGAAAGTAACCTATGTATTTTCGATTGCTGTATACCTTTGCAAAGGCTACATTCCGAAAGAAAAGGATGTAACCTATATAAAGAAGATTTAACCTTTAATTTTGTAACCATTAGAAATGTTACAAATGTAAAGGTTACACTGGTGTAACTTTTAGGTTATAGGTGGACAAAAATGTGAAAAAGTTCACCTTTGCATAGGTTACAATATTTAGAGTGTAGGCATTATTATGTTGTGAGACTTGAAATCAATCCACTTTCTGTAGAACTACTCCCTCCACTATGTATGACAAGGGAGTGAGTATTTGCTGTCGATAGTAAATCTATTTTCATTTATTTTGAAAAAGCCACACCGTATACAGATTTCAGTGCTGCAAGCGGTAACCTCGAAGCAGCTGCCGTGACATCGAGAGGAGGAAAGAGCAGGTACACAAGGTTGGTTTTTATGCGGCTGTAAAAAAAGTGGATCACGCCTGCGTGTTACGAGCGAACCAGGTCACACTTAAAGCTAAGTTGATGCACGGCTGCTGGGCATAGCGGTGGTGTATTCATTAGAGCTGTCCATGCAGCGTGCGTGTCTTCGGCGCAACGAAGCTGATAACGACCTACCGAGCACATAGCCTATTGAAAAGTTTTTCCAATGCTTAATAAGACATTTGGTTGTTTCGTTGAGACCATGCTGTGTTGCAGGCGGAGTTCGAAACGACTAGTATCAAGTACCACCACTAATGCTTGTTTCAAAATAAGAAGAGAGCTTCCACAGCAACTGCGTCAAATCTTAAAAAAAATCGTACTCGCAGTTAACCGAATAAGCAAATTTTATTTTTACGTGCCAGACCTCGCTATGATATTGTGGTGCGCATAGTGGGGGGCCCCGAAATGAATTAATTTTCACCTTCTGTGGTTCTTTAGTGACCACTGAAGTCAAAGTATACATGGTTGTTCTAGCATTTAGCCCCCATCAAAATACGGCCGCCGGCACACTGAACACAAATCAACGGGTGTTATGTGCTGCAGGGAACTGCATTGATTGATTGATTGATTGATTGATTGATTGATTGATTGATTGATTGATTGATTGATTGATTGATTGATTGATTGATTGATTGATTGATTGATATCACAGGCGCAAAAGCAAGACCGGGTGATGAGGCATTGGATCGCTCTGGCCAGATCATGAACATTTTATTGATTTCGTCGTATCTTCTGCGACTGCCCGCAGTAGAATACAAATAGACAGCTGCTTTGCAACGCACTCGACAAGTTGGACGCTTGACATCTGTCGGAGGAATGAATCTTGCGCCATCGAGAAGGAACGTGCCATGCACCATGTAGGTCGTAACCAATGTCAGTGCAGTCTAGCAAAGTGAACACGACTTTAAAGACACAATTACCAAATCCTACAATGCAAAGGATCAGATCGAGTTTTTCGAAAACAAGGACCCCTAAAAAATTTTAAAAGAGAAATAAGGCAGGCAAGCCAGTAACTGAGCCAATGAATCGATATGACGCTGCCCTGCCGATTTTCCTAACAGTCAATATTAGTGCGGTTTTTTTAACTATCATCACAAAACAGTGTGAATTGCTATTTTATCTCTTTTATGTTATAATTAGTTTGTTCACTGGAAACACTAAGACGTACTTCGATAGCGTGGCAGAGGGAGAAGCTTCGGTTACAGCGTGCTAACAATTGAATTTCGCGCACCGGAAAACGGGGACGAGGAGAACAAAGATTAAAATGTAATATAAATGAATAAGCGTGCAGAAGAAACGAAATTCCACTCCACGGACTGACTACGAAATTGTGGAGTGGTCAGATGTAGCGATCTTAGCGCGCCTTTAGCCCCCCCCCCCCCCTTTTAGCATCGCGGAGTAGAGAGCAATCAGTATGTGGCCACCCATTGGAACTTCGTTCTTATCCCTGAATAGTTACTACATTTTTCTTTCTGTTCTCTTCTTTACTGAAGCGATGCCCACTTTATTGTGCAGTGTTCACGAGGAACATCTTACGTCATCATTGTCGTCGTCACAAAGGCTTCTGCCTCAGCCATCGTGTTCTTCCCGATGGTGCCAGTATTTTCTTTCAAACGCGGAACGAGCAAAAAACTAAAAAAAGTACGAATGAAAATTACCGCTTCCGACATGCGCGGGGCTGCGCTCTACCTTGAAGCGAACAAAAACATTCTAAAGGAAAGAATATAAAGGCAAATGCTAACGGTACGAGCAATAACGTTCACATTTTCGATTGCGGTAAAGTGAATCATATTTTCTACGATTTTCTTTGTGGAGTGACCTGTAGGAACAAAAGGACGCAAGACTGTGGTACATTACTTTCCCGCTAACCTTAGAGAATACATCGATCCGCGTGTATAGAAGCTTGCAAGACCGGACAAAATGACTAACATGCAGGAATTGACTACTAAAGAGTGGTTGACGTGCCTTAAAAGGCAAAGGAGAAGTTATGAGCGAAAACTGTGAACAGACGATGCGTGAGTTCTAAGTCTTGCTTGTATACGTCAATGCAGTAGTCCGATTCCGATCCAGTGCAAATGTATAAAATGGAGGATGAAAAGCAAGTTCACTTATGACGACTCGAAGGCGAAAGCCATCTTCTTTTTTCTTCTCAGTCGATGTAGTGATCCTGCTCCGCCACCCTTCGAAAGCTTTGTGCACCTAACGTGATTGTGCACTGCCTCCAAGATCGGAGGCACCTCAGCTGGTTTTGTATTGCCTCCTTTGAGCAAGCTATTCTGCCATGTGGTGAGATCATCAGGTGACGTGACGTCACATTGACGTATCATGACGTCACAATGACGTCACAAACTTTTGTTATATTTGACATCATCGTGACGTCATATTGTAACGTCATTGTGTGATTCTTTTTTTTCTATCAGCCCCGCCACGGTCGTCTAGTGGCTATGGCACTCGACTGCTGACCCGAAGCTCGAGGGGTCGAATCCCGGCCGCGGCGGCTGCATTTTCGATGGAGGCGAAAATCTTTGAGGCCCGTGTACTTAGATTTAGGTGCACGTTAAAGAACTCCAGGTGGTCGAAATATCCGGAGCCCTCCACTACGGCGTCTCTCATAATCATATCGCGGTTTTGGGACGTTAAACCCCAGATATTATTATTATTATTATTTGCTTCACTCGTACCCGACGCCGAGGGACGCCGACACCAACGGTCAAATTTCGCGTTTGATGAGGCATCTAAAGCTTTCGCCATAAAAATGGGTGAACGGTGACCAAATGCTTCGGCGCAATAACTTCACGGGCGCCATTGCCGCTGTTTGTAATAAATACAAAGATAAATATCAGGCAGTGAAAGTGAAACTTCACCGTTTTGGAGCAGTGGAATGATAAGAAAACGCTGTGCGTAGAATGTCGATGACGCCCTGCACGTTTCGTCACGCAAGACATGCAGCCGTCGAGGTCAGGGGGCCTCGAGTATAACAAAGGAAGTGGTCTTTGAGCATTCGAAAGGCAGCCATTGCATGTTTATTTGCGTTTCCTGGAACATGAGAATGACAAAGAGGCCTGCCGGGAACACAGGGCGAGAGCGAATGCGAATGAAAACGAAGACGTCCGGAAATACGAGACAACGCTTTCAAAAATTCCTCTCGAAATACGCCCCGCATGCTCTCTTTTGAATTCGCTATGAATGCGCATTCCCCGAACACGGAAGCAGTGAAAGAAAGAGCTTCGGTGCGTTTGCCGTTTTGTCCGAACGCGTAATGCTTTGTAATAAACTCACGTTATCGTCGCGCAAAAGTGATGTAGTTTGTAGAAAGAAAATAATATAAATATACGGCTGCAGGTTAGACAAGCTGCTGCCTCACCTGTAGCCATATATGTTTGCATATCTGTAACAAATTTACCTTTAATTATTAAGATAAATCGCCAGCTCATAATGCCCAGGTAACACCACTCGCAGAAAACATCTAAATCTACTAACCTAATCACTGCAATAGTTTGAGGCCTGCTGTTTCTGTTCTTCATAGTAAGTGTCTCGTCAACTTTCTTTTCTCTTCTACCACAAAATAAGGAACCCATAGATGACACGTCAGGTAAATTTTTGTGTTTCAAGTCAAATAAAGCTCTTTCCGCGTAAGACCCCAGCAAAAAAAAAAAAAAAAAAAAACTGCGGTCATTTTGCAGGATAACGTTAGCAGACCGAATACATGTTTCATTGATCTCCTTTACTCTTCTTTTGATCTTCTTCTCTTTCTCATCTCTGTATGTGCTGGCTGCAGTACATTGTCATTCCACCTGTTGTTTTTGGTTGTGCTTGATATGGGAAAGCACGACATGTGCCGAAGAATGCTGGGAAGTTGATATCTAGAACAGGGAAGGCGCATTAGCCTCTAGGATCACGTAAACAATCCAGCATCGAAGAGCCATCCTCGTCCAATACTTCTTATTCTAACGACTCGTCTTGCCCGGAGAGAAATAAACCGATTTTTTAAAGCTATAACGATCACCAATAAACAATGTGCGGGAGATCGCATCCACGACCACGCTAAGGGCATCAAGCGCTACATTGTTCTGTGTGTTTTCGAAATCCGCACGCGAGAAGAATTTGAAAAACACACATCTCACTCTATGCTCGGTGAGGATACGCTGTCGGAGAAAAGGCTCTGCCTCATTTGTTACAAAGCTCGCTATCTCCACAAAACAGATACTCAGCACGCTATGTCGGATGAAATGCATTAGTGAAGCATGCACGCGGTTGCAGTCTATGAACCCACAAGAAACGCGATGCGTAAAATCTAAGTGAATAAGTAGACGAATGCACATAACATGCTGGACGCACCTAAACGTTGTTCCTTGGCGCCTTTCCATAGATCGATTGCCGGGAGCGAAGAAACTCTGTTCGTTGAAATCGTCCTGCATCTGAACGTCGCCATCTCCTGTACCTATTTTCTCTTTTTTACTTCGCGATTGGCGGTCCTTTTTCAGCGACAAAAGAACGTCATTACTGGAAGATCCTTTCGCTTCCTAACAATTTCCTCTTCGTCCTTTAGAACTGCTGAATGCTGTCTATACGGATTCCTACTGCTTTTTGACGATCTCGCAATGTTGTCGTGGCGAATTCGAAAACGGAAACAAGAAAGTTACTATCACGACAAAAAAAGAAGAAAAAAAAGACTGAGAAACAAGAAGAGAGCAATAAAAAAGTGTTCGAGAATATTCGCGGGAGACATTTTTAAACTAAAAAACAGAAAAGGGCCCAAAACCCTGTCCGCTGGTGCTGCTGGTGACAGAACGTTTCTCAGATAAAAGGCGAATCAATATGATAACAGCAGCGCTGGAAAGTTTGAGTAAGGAAGGACAAAAAGGAAAAGAAGTAGCAGGTGACGGTTGCTTCAAAAGAGATGAACGGCACAGGCTCGGCATAGAAAGCGTCGGTGGTTACGGACGGGGCGGACGAAACATCGATGGCTGTCGTGGGCTGCCTTAGAGCGCCGTTCGAAACGGCGCGACATTTTCATCCGTCTCTTATCTGCGGCTGAACGTGGAACATTGTGGAAAACGCAGAATACCAAAGGTAGAACGTGTAGCACTTCGGAGGGGCGGCATTTCCAGAATGAATGCATGTACAGGCCGTAGGTGAGAAAAAAAGAAAGGATAATATGTCCAAGGAATAAACACGTGGAAGAGAGGACGCTCTTTCTGCTACGAAAACAAGGATGCTTTTTTTCCCTGTTTTGTTTTGAAGCTATGCGCAGTTTTTCGGTTCCCATTTGTCTGATTGTAGTTTGTCTCTTGTCTTTGCGTCTATTGCAGCTTGTTTCTTTTTTTTCTTCTTGCTTCTTCTTTTCCCCTTCTTCCTTCTTGCCAGGCAGTTGCGTTAATATTCACCTCTCTTCTCTTCTAGGTGCCGAAAAGTCTTCGCTGAAACCTGAAATGTAGGCTCCTCGAAGACGTTAATACCACTTCTCATTGTGATAAGATATAACACTGCACAACTACATGTCCAAAGCAGGAAAACTTTACAATCGTCCTTTTAAATTAATCCTTTAAAGCAAGCTGAAATTAGGGACAACGCCGCGCAGTGCAGATTTGTGCAGAGTGGTACCAATATCCTTATATACGAGCCTCGTGACCTGAAGGAAAAAAAAGACGAAAATCACGAGCAGGACAAAGAAAGACCAAAGTGATTCATCAGTATAGCGGCTCTGTTCACGCTTGCCCCTTCCTGATTTATACCGCACCGTGTTTTCCCCATTAACGCTCATATAAATTCTCACTTTAAGGTTGGCGCGCGAAGAATTCGGCAGTTATAGGCTGTGATTCGTCTCCGTGCTTCAGCTTAACATCCATTGTACGCAGAGAAAAGGAAATAAAAGCTATACGCGCGTGCATGACAAGAGCCAATTAGGCGAAAGAACGCGTCCAAATTCTCTCGTGGGCTCATTTCGGCGTCGCGACCCCCGTTCCTTTCGCCACTTCCAGAACACGCAGACTATAATATAAGTGATTTGCTGCGCCAAAGATTTTTCCATTTATCGGCCACAACCATCAGCATCGCGAGCGCGAGGTTTCTGTAATGCTGGGGAAAGACGGCATATAGGATAGAACGCAATATCTTGAGTCCCGCAAGCAGTGCTTTTAAGCTAAGCCCAGGGAGGGGTGGCGGCGTTCGGGCTATAAATCTTACAGATTAGCTGGAACATCCTGGGAAACCACTGTCGTGCCTGTAACTCTGCTTGCCTCCTGATACTTGAACCGCGCAGCGTACACGGACGTTAACATCCAGTATGATGGCATCAGACGTGATGGAGGCCTGGCAAGGTGCTTGCACCCGAGTAATTTTGGCATTGAAAGACGAGTGCCAACGCGGTCATTCTTTCGATTGCAAGACAATAGGAGCACATCGGTACGCCACTAAGTACACTGGTGAAGGTGTAACCATTAGTTGCCTAGGAATCAACCCTACAGCCGCGTCCACGTCTGTGTATAGCGCGCGAGCCGCCGGCCCCGCTCTGAGGGGTGACACCTTGCGGCAGTTGCGGGCTCTGACGTGTTGTGCCTAGGAGCATGCGCCGCCTTATAAACACGCAGACCTGCTTCGCACGGGTGACAACCTTGAAAAGTGCGCTTGTTTAGCCGAAGATGCACGCTCCCTCAGGGTGCTTTCGGCATCTCGATTCCAAATGATGACGCGTTGCGACTGATAACAAGCGCCTAAGTCAGTCGTAACGAGTAATCGAGGCGCGTCAGGACACACACAGAAAATTATTTTAATATTAAAAAAAAAATGCATACATCAACAACGAATAACTTGATTCACAGCAAAAAAAAAATAAGCTTGAATCTTGCGAAAGATTGCCCTTGACGTAGAAACACTCCAATGCCTTTTCTCACTACTTTCGACCACCGATTGACAAAAGAAAAGAAAAAAAAATGCTGCGTTTTCATATCTCACCACCGCGCAAAATTTGCGCATAGCAAAAAAAGATTACCAGTCGTCAGAAATAAAAACGGATGATGGGTGTCCGACAATAGAAGAAAGGAAAAAATTCGGACGCCTGTAGAAATGGTCGACGTTGAATGTAAACCGCAGAAACACAATGGTCTGCCATCACACTTTATAATAATAATAATAATAATAATAATAATAATAATAATAATAATAATAATAATAATAATAATAATAATAATAACCTTTATGCTTCATTTCAAAAGAAAATAGTACATATATCAGGCCTACCAGAGTTGAGTTGAATAAACTTTATTTGTAGCCACATGGGGCTTGAGCGGCAGGGCCTGGCAGCAGCGGAAAGCAGCAGTAGTCTGAAGTTATGCATTTGCATACAAAAACAAACAGCACAGGAGAGAGAACAA
Source organism: Rhipicephalus sanguineus (assembly GCF_013339695.2). Taxonomy (NCBI): domain Eukaryota; kingdom Metazoa; phylum Arthropoda; class Arachnida; order Ixodida; family Ixodidae; genus Rhipicephalus; species Rhipicephalus sanguineus. The sequence goes on from NC_051178.1 coordinate 226,216,853, forward strand.
CCAACTTTCTTTGGGGGATAAATAAATAATTCGTCTGAGAGCTTTTGTTAACTTGTGTTTTGTCCAAGTGCGCAGTACACTTGGGGGCAACTTATTAAAGGGGTCATGAAGCACCCCTTGGGCTTGTTGTTGAAAAAACACATCCTGCGGAATGCTGACACGGCTATGAACTGCTCACCAAATATTGCAGTCGTGCGCGCCGCGTAAAGGCTACAAGCGGAACGCGAAGTTGCTGTTTTCTCAGGAGCCCTCTTTTCAAACAGAGGCCGGTTCTCACTCTCGGCGGTGGGCGGGGCATCTGCCGGGTGACGTCGCAATCTGCATCGACGCGTCGCAAAAGACATAGCATCCTCATTGGCCTATAGCCGACGTAAATCGAGAGCGGCGTTCGGATCAGATGCGCTTCTTGCCACGGGGTGCCGCCACTTGCCGGCGCCGCACTCGCGAACGCGAATCACAGCGGGAGAGCGATCGCGTTTCATGACGCGGGCTGACGTAACTTCTTTCCCCCGTGCCATCCCTCCCTGTCTAGCTTCCAGTGCGCTCGTCGGCACGAGAAAAGAGAGAAAGCGCTGAGAGCGTGCGCCAAACCCCCGTAACTCCGCTAATTCTTCATGGATTCGAGAAATTTTTGCGGCAATCGATTCGGGAGGCAGTAAACTCCGATACTGAGGTCATTAGATCATTACTTGGAAAAGTGGTTCATGACCCCTTTAAAATAAAGAGAAACGTAGCAGTCACGTATTCTTTTTTCATACCTTGTGTGACGCCTGGGTACTAGGAATCGATCCTTGGGACGCAAATAACGTGCAGGAACATACTTGATTCTGAAGGTATTGTTCCAAAAGTGCCTAATCGCTACGCTTTCCATGAATAAGCGAGTAAAGTCTAGCATACATAAAGTTTAGAAAACGACATTTTTTGCATTGAGGTTGAGATCATAGCTGACGTTTTTTTTTATCATATGACGAAGAATAGAGTTGACCCTCATTCGCCAGAGCGTTGAACAATGACCATATACTGATATGCCGTACCTTAATACACTGTAACACAACGCATGTATAACAAGTTTTCGAACAGAAAGGGGCATACAATGTCTCAAATGGTACAGCATGCATGACGCAGCACGAATACGTTTGCATACGTAGTCTATATGAGATTTCCAGAAAAGATCACTGTCAAAATATAGACCAAGATACCCTACAGTAGCCACATAGTTTACGGGTTTACACAAACTAGGAGAACATTTTGAATCGTGTAGTACGAACGAATAATTGATATCTAATTTTTTATTGAAAAGTAATGTTCTTAACTGAAATCAAAACAAACGAAGGCAAGAAGGGCGTAGAGGTTGTGAAACGCGCCATTATCGATGCCAGTTTTACTCGCCTCGACGCCGCTCTTTCCCGCTCCACCGGACAATGGGGAAAAACCAAGTCGCAGGGTTGTCGAAGGCGCTATGCGTCCAAATTCACGAGCTACCCGTTTGGCCTGCCTGCGAAATATTTTCTCTCACTTCCACAAATTGGACCGCCAGCTGAACGCATACGGGGAATGTTGCCTTTCGTGGTTCATGAACGGGATAACGTAACGCACGCGGGGACGAATTCCGGTTGTGCATCTGTACCGACAAGTACATTGCTGAGTGGCTCGCCTCGCGTGCTGGCAGAAAAATAACAAAACCGAGGGTTGTGCGAGCACCCCACTGAACACGCTTAGATTCGGTTAATATATTCATCGAATCTCACCGTGTCGTTTACTACTGTAGAGATAAACGACTTCGATTTCTCTGGTTTGAGTATCTTCGAGACGTAGAACAAAGCGCCCCATTTCTTCAAACGCGGCGCTTTATACGTAGAAGGTTCTTCTGATCACAAGGCACAGTCTGCGTCATAAGTGTAGGGACCACGAGACACACGAAAAAGCTGAACGTTCCCGCTGCTTCGACAGGCAGCCTTGAATTTAAATTTCCAGCCTGCTCTTAAACGCGCTAACGACATGTACTGTGCAGTTAGAACGGATACAGTTTGAGAGTTTTCTAAGACCTGGTGGTCTCTAAAATTTTCACGCCGACTGTACAAGCGAGTGAAATCGCTTGCGTGCAAACGCGTGCCTCTGAAAATTTTAACAGCGAAGACGTTTAGGCTGTCGGTAACCTGTGCTCCGTCGTAAAAAACTCCTCAGGCGGGTATGCGTCACAGGAATTGGGCAAGCCCCACTACCGTATACAGCAGGTGCGAGTGTCAAACGAACACGAACACGTGAAAAAGAGAGAGCAAACGAAAGAGATAGAAAGATAGAGAGAGAAAGAGAGCAATAGAAGAAAAGAGGAAGAAAAAAATAGACGGAATAAAAACATAAAAAAAATAAAAAGACAGAAAAACATCAACAGAGAGAGAGAGAGAGAAAGAAAGAGGAAGCGATAAATAGAGAGAGAAAGAAATAAAAGAAAAAGGAAGGAATGTACAAAGAGCAAGAAAGGGAGAGAAATAGAGTGACATACCAAAAAAAATAGAAAGCAACAGATAGAAAAAAAAGGTGGCTGATCCCTCCGCCATAGGAATCGATATAACACGAAAGTGAAACGCCTCGTCGCAGAAGTAGTTTATTGTTTATAGTGCGTTGGTAGATGAGAGCTTGTACAATATCTGCGCTTGTTTGGCAGATGTAGCACCGCTCGATGTGGACGTACTCCCGTTGACGCCTAGTGGCACATCTCCATAACGAGACACGTTTCCTGCCTCTTTGGAAAGAGATGGCAACTGTGTACATAAGGCGCCGGTGCCGCGTGGCGGATTACACAATAAAAGCTACATTCAGCTTCTGGCTCGCCGTTCAAACAGACATAATGAAGAACTACATCTGTCCATTCTGACAGGAGGGGTCATGTTTGAGAGAGGTCATACAGCCGTAGTAGGTATATTTCACTGATCGCAATGTTGGGCTTATCAGCAGTGCAGAGGGCTCTCATTATGCAATTATTAGTACCAGCATGTGTACATGAAAGAAAGAAAGAAAGAAAGAAAGAAAGAAAGAAAGAAAGAAAGAAAGAAAGAAAGAAAGCCTAAGTGGGTATTTGGACAGGAATGTGAAGTCATTCTCCTCTTTAAAGTCATTTGCCTTACTGTTCGCTAAAACGCGTCAACACAGTCACGTCTGGTAAAGCCCACAGTCTTCTCGTTTGCTTGCGAATGGCGGTAGCTCGTTGTGCAGCATTGAGCCCTGGTGGCAATTTAGTTCTGCCTCAGCGCTCAGGGTTCTCTTCGACATAGGAAAATAGGGTGGCTCAGTTTCAAGGGGAGCCGGAGTAAAAAACAAGAATTGAAGAAAAACACCGAAAGTACAGACGAGAGCCACTTAATGTGCGTGCGAGACTCGGCTCGGAAATCGATCGCCGTCGTTTTGTTTTTTGTTTTTTTCGAAAGACGCGCCAGCGAGCAGCAACACCCTGGAGCCTATAAGAGAAACACTTTGAATTGCGAGTCGGACTACAATTAGATTTTCGGCTGCCTCCAAGTCCGATTTCGGAGCTTTCTGGCGGAAAGTGAATGGATAGGAATGCGACTACGACAGATGTGGGTCACGTTTGCAAAGGCTGGAAAAACAGTGTTGTTGCCCGAGTGGTAGGAGGGGTGAACTAGGTGGCATGTGTTATAGAAGTAGCGAAAGAACGAGTTCATCCTTTGAGGAGAGCAAACTCGCTTTCCTTCGTGTTCACAACAGTCACTGGAGGAACCGTGAGTAACACGCTATTGGATTTTCACAAAAAGTCGCTTGAGAGTAATGAACAAACGCAAAAGATGTGACAGATTTCATTATGAAGAGTTACACAAGAAACATATTGCTAACTCCCTTCTTTTCACGATTAGATATATATCTGGTACAAATTTCCACAGCACGCGAAAACTCGTATAGAGAATCACGCATTGTACGGTGTTTGGTACGCCTCGCATGAACGCCATGTCTCCGCCAATGGCTGCCTGTAGAGAGTCCCCGTGCTCGAGTTGTGTCTGCGTGACCTCGTTATTATCGTCACTGACCTTAAACGTTACCGTCCTTTGATTTGCTATTCTGTACCGCATGGATTTCGTCGCCATGTATGTTCAACACAAGTGTCGGCTGCGCACACCTCCGGTCTAATGACGTCACTCCGCACGGCGTATGCTGCCATTGGGACTCTTCCGAGTGACGTCAGTCCACGCGCACACGTCATCAGTTGCCGTTTGTACTTTTGTGCAGTGGACAATGTCGTTCGATGGAGACATGATTTTTCTTTTCTTTTTTTGTGTGCGTTATGTGTGTGAGGGGCACATCGCCATGAAAAATGCCGACTAACTAGAGTTTAGCAGTTTCGCTGTAAGGAAGTCAAGCGTCGCTGAAGGCGAGCGATGCGTTAACTTTTGAATTAAATAAAATGACCAAGCAGCGCTTCAGAAATGAGCTACACTATAAGTGGTTTCTTTTGCTTCTTCTTCAAGATAAAACACGAAGGAATCTTCGTGACCACGCACTCTCGCTCTCTTCGAATAAGGGCTGTGTATCATATCACGTAAAGTTTGCGGGAGACAATAAGCGGAAACGAGAAAGAGGGGAGGAGAAGGAGTAGAAGTTTATTTTAAAAAGAGCGAGAAAGTTATTTCCTCAGAGTGCAAAAAAATAAACATGTAATGTAAAGCTCTACCAAGTGACTAAGCAGTGACAAAACTCAGAGCTGAAGTTCATATGACTCTCTTGCCGGCGCTGAAAGTGCGCGGGGTGAAAGTCAAATGCCTCAGACGGGCTTTACAAACCGTAAGACGAAGCAATAATAATAATAAAAAAATGGGTCCCAAGGGTGGCATCACACACGTCTCCTGCAGCCATTTTAGCACAGCTACGTAGTGCATTTGTCGTATAAGCTTATTTTTTTTAGTAATCCCATCTCTAAAGTTCCTGTCCAATTTTCCTTTATTTCACTGGCTTTTCCAGTATTTGCCTAGTTATATAATCGGTGGAGCTTTCGTAGCGCGCACACACACTTGAAGGGACGAAGAAGTTCGCGCTGAATACAGATCACAGCTGCGAAAGCGTTCACACTAAGACATAAAAGCTCTGAAGCCAAGGTTGTGCGGTTGTTCGCGTCTTCCTCTGAAAGCGAAAAATGAATTAAAGCAGCACTTAAAGAGAGGTTCTGCATCTTGGGTCCCGCGGTTCCGTAGACGGAGACTGGGGAAAAACCGTTTACGACAGAGATCGTAAATAAAGCGGACAACTGCTAGACTCAGTCCAGTGGAGAGAAGTAGTCTGGTTTTATTTGCTCTATGTTTACTGCGGTGACGAACAGGGGACAAAAAGAGGACGAAGCGCAAGAAATAAAATGTAAGATATATGTGTTCTAGCAAATCGTGTATGAAAGCCGAGGGAAGAAAAGATGGAGTGGGACAGTCCGTGTTGCAGTGTTCGCGCTACATAAACAGCTGTACCGTGGCATGCGTCCAGCTCAAAGTTATACAAGCGTCTTGCGAAAGTCAAGACCCGCACTCACAAGCACAGTTGTGCGACAATAGACAAATGTCTGTTGAAACTATTCTTGCATGTCGTCGACAGAAGACATCGCAGCCGAAGGCGACGAAGGCACTTCTGAGGCTTTTAAGAAAAACGGACTTGCACAAGCGGCTGTGACAATAATGTCGCGTACCACGCAAGAGTGACTGACTGTGACTGAATGTGTGTATGCTGTGTTATGTGCTATCTTTCTCTCTCTCTTTCCTCTCCATCTTTAAATCTCCCCCACCCTGTTCCCATGTGTAGGGTAACAAACCGGTTTTCCTAAACTGGCTAACCTCCCTGCTTTTCCTTCTCTGCTATTTATTCTCGCTCACTCTCTGCTTCGCTGCAATCTGCGCCATTGAGAACGAACAAAAGAATTCACAGGGTCCCTTATTCATTCGCCTTAGATGACTCGAAGGCGAACGCCATCTTCTTTTCCTTCTCAGTCAATGTATTGATTCTAGCCCCGCCCCCCCCCTCCCCCTCAGAGAGCCTTCTGCGCCTCACCTGGTTTTGCACGGCCTCCGTGATTGCTCCACCTTTGACCAAGCGACGATGACGTCATCACGTGGCGCCACGTTATGTGACGACATAGTGACGTCATGATGACGTAATTATGAAGTCACATATGTTGCCGGTCTGTGCCGCCGTGATGAGATCATACGATGAAGTGATCACGTGGTGATTATTTCTTGCAACACTCGTGTTGACGCCGACGCCGCCTTCCCCGACGGTCAATTTTCGTGTTTGACGGCGCATCTGAGGTTTTCGCATAAATAAGGCGACAGTCAATTCGTGGTCGGTGCCGTCCATACCGTTTCAATGTCGTAACTATCATGCTTAGCGTTCTGCGGTAAAATGCTCTGCTGGAACACTACCCTTAGTCGAGTATTTCGGCTACTCATTTTCCCAGCGTGTGTCGAAATTCTTTTGAAATTGAACCTACAGCAATGGACGTCTACCAACGTGTTGCGAAAACTTTAACATAGAAAGCACATACTGTGTTGCTGCTGACAATGATGCTAACTCTGCATACAACGACAGAACGTAATGACACGTAGATTCAGTCGGTCTTCGTGACAATATTCAAATATGCAAGCTCATAGTGGATACTTTCTGAGGCGTTAGCCGCGTACATATAACACCCATTGCACAATGAGTTTCTATTTCCAAAACTTAATTAGAGCGCAACCACACGACACATTCACACACCCACACACCCAACTAGCCCAACAACAAGTTCTTTTAGAGTTCCTATACCTCGCAGAAGCAGTTCTGCAAACGAGGAACGAGTACTCGAGCAGCACGTAAACGTCAAGTGCACCGGCATTAGCTGCAGCACGATTACTAGCAAAGCAACTCACAAAAATACGTCACTGGCAAATATTTTCAGGAAAGAAAACTGCGGTGGAAACTAAAAAAATGGAGCTAGCTGTTCGCGCTTCAAATAGCTGATGGACGAGAGAGCAGGCCAGTCACGTTAAAGTCACTCGACGTTGGCGGAAACGGAAACAGGAGGTGGTTGCGGGTCAAACATTGGAAGCGGAAGCGGAAGAAGAGGCACGAAACGTGACCGAGCGTCGGCGAAGCCGAAATATACACCGCCACACGTTGAACAGTGGAGCAGCGGCCGCGGCGCGTACTTCTTGGCAGCGCTTTCATGTAACAAGATAATTGCATTATGTCCGCGCGTGCGTAAGAGAATGTATTTGCTTAATTCGCGGAGCAGAGGAACAGAAACACGGTATTACGTTGTTATACTGAAAAATCACTCGCTTTTACGAAAAAAGCTAGCATCAAACCTCTTGATTCTGGCTATGGTGCGCGCTTAAAAAAAAAAAGGAAAGGAAAAAATATCTGCCAGTACGAACCATCTAGTTCCAAAAAAAACTTTCTCTTAATTAAGCGTTACTACTATAGCAATTTTCAGGACGGACGTACGCAATCAACGTCCTCTATTTAAATGTGTTCCATGGCTCCTGCATATCAGTGAAATCATTAGACCTTACTTTGTTTCAATTTTCTGAGCTAACAAATACATACCTGATGTTCAGCACTAGGCGCCACAATGTAGAGACGAGCCATCTTGTCTCAGCAATTTGAAACTAAGTAAGGTCTAACGATGTCAGCATTTGTTTGTTTTTAAAGACGATAGTCTTTCTTGGGGAACTTAAACGCAGAAATTTTGGTCTGTCTTTCTGTCTTTCTGTTTGTCGGCACGTCACCCGATTCAGCCAACCGGCCAAAGTTGAACCACTTGCTTACCGCCCAACCATCTTGAACTGGTACGGCTGTTCATACTTGTGATCAAAAAGTCTTTGATCGTTGTCGATCAAAAAGTAAATATTACGCATATCTGAGGCGTAACATCATTAGGTAAGTATTAGGTGGTGTGTTCCTTTAATAGAAAATACATAGATACGCAATTTTAAAGACCTTGATGGTATGCGTTTAACGTTGAGACAGTAACGCGTTTATTAAAAGATTGCCACAGCTGAAGCGATCAGCGGTCCAAGCCGAGCAAGCGCGAGCGCCAACAACAACCGTCTTCGTCTTCTTCTTTCGCAGGCGTTTTTGTCTGCGCCCTACCATGTTACAAATCACTCCCCCGCGGAAAAGGAGCCATCCTGGCGACCTAAGGAACAGGTACAACTTGTGGGTCATAATGCGGCTTCAGTCGATCGACGTGAACAGTCTCGCGGCCGCGACGACGGCGGTCCGTAGATGATTGAACAGGCTCAATCATATAGTTAACTGGGGATGCTTGACGTAGGACGCGGTAGGGGCCTTCGTACTTAGGCAGTAGCTTTGTGGAAAGGCCAGGAGCGGAGGAGGGAACGCGAAGCCACACCAACGTTCCAGGCGAATACGACTGAGGAGGCAGGTTTTCATCGTGACGGTCCTTCTGGCCTTACTCGCCCTACAATGTTACAACCCTAGTTTCTTAAGGTGCGCTGAAAATGCGACTGCGCTGAAACTTGTCTTCCTCCGTGCCCTCTGCACAAGCTCATGTTGTGTTTCGGTTTCGGTTCAGTATTGTATTGTACGAATGACAGGGGGCGCCGGTCTGGCATTCCTATTTTACCCAGGCGACGTGTAAGTAAGAGAGTTTGTGGAGAGTACTCGTTGAGTGCGGACGTTTCTTCTCCTTCGGCGCATCGCGCCAAACAGCGTGTTCGGGCTGGCCGGCGTCCCCACCGGTCGCGTTGGTCGCCGCCGGTCTTCGCCTGCCGCTGCGCCGGGACTACCAGCCCGCAACACAGCGCTCATGTTTCCCGACGTATTGCCAGATGGCGTCCATATCTCACGCAGCGCCTCTTCTATCGTCTTTAGACGACATTTGCAGCGAAGCACGCAGATACGCGGCCAATTTTTTGTCCAATGCTTGTGACGCTCGCGACGTGGGAAGAAAAACTGGAGGACGCTTAAGTCGCTTCTCGATGGACGCATCAACAGTGCCGTGTGGAAAGGCACGTCTGTGCGCGTGACAATGCTGTTGTTTAATTATCCTAGGACGCCTACTTTGGGTAAGGTTGCGAAGTACCCACTACGCCTTATTTTCAGTTTTAGTGAGCTTCAGAAGCCCCAAAAAATCAAAATCTTCAAAGAACGTTAGTTTACATTGAGTCATCAAAACAATCGTGCTCTGCAAGCGTTCACAAAAAGTAGAAGCGCAGTGAAAACGATTACGACCGCAGATCATGCCCTCTCATGTTTTATCAAGGAAGTAACGATGATCGAAAAAGTGTTCAATATTGATCTTTTTTTTCAAGCTCTCGCAACAAAGCGTGAATTATAAGGCTCGTGTTTACCTGACAACAGCGTTTTTAAGTTTCACCGTCTTCAAAGAGTATTCCAGACGGATGCCTTAAAATAGCTGAGCCGTAGTACACTGATATACTAAGGAGGAATACGTTGTTGAAAAGAAGTCGCTTCTCCCGGGCTTTCATCTCTAATTCAAGGAGACGAACTAACCTGTTCAACTTCTGATGCGAGGTGAAGTGGAAGGAGTAAAGGCATTTATAGATCACTCCTCGAAGAAAGCCAAGAGGTCTTTCTTCATTTAGCTGCTTTCACCTCTTCAATATAGCAACGGTAATAGTCTTAGCCTTAGCCTTTCAGTCTTAGCCTTTCAGCTGCGAGAGCTAGGACGCACCAGCTCCACTTTACTTCTCTCAGAGACTGCGGAAGTCCCGAAAAGTCCGAATCAGATTAGGCATTCCTCGATCGTCGCTCGGTGCAAGTTGGCCTTCTCTTCAAAGAAACGCCGAAGCATCGGCATGCCTTTGAGGCATTTCCTCCAAGTTTCGGAAAGACGAAATAAAGAGAAAATACGCAGCCTCTACGTAGGCAAGCAGCCATCGAAGGGCAGCCGAAATAACAGGATTAGGCGATCTGCGCTTCACTTCCATAATACTGCAGGACGGCACGAGTAAATGCACACTGTGACATGGGTACCACAGGTATCCCTATTTCCACAACTTATGTAGTGGCTTGCCTTCCAGCTTCGAAGAAGTTCTGTTGCATTGGGATTAGATAGGTTATGCCATTTCTTCTCGACGCTTCGTAAGGGGCACAAGACGAATTTCTACATAAGCACTGTGGATTGATTTTTGAGAACAATGAGATGGCTAAAATGTAGACTTGCGTGAGTATTGCGAGGAAACTAATTGAGTATCTTAGAAGACCAGCATAATATTACTGTAGTCTTTTTTAGTGATACGAGCAACGAGGGCCACTCTTGTTTTTCTTGTTTCTGCCTGACGTCGCACTAACACCGATGCCAGTATGTGAGCCGTGCGAAAATTGACTTTAATATGAAAAACTCACAGGGTCCTTCATGCAGTTGCCTAAGAGGACTTGAAGGCGAAAGCCATCTTCTTTTTCTTCTCAGCCGATGCACTGATTCTCTCCTCACCCCCCCTCTCCGATAGTTTCTGATTCTCTCAACACCCCCCCTCTCCGATAGCTTTCTGCTCCGAACGTGGTTTTGCACGGCCTCCGGGATTGGAGGCATGGCAGGCTTTTTGCACTTCCTCCCCGACCGGCCCACCTTTGACCAAGCGACCATGTTATGTGATTACGTCTTCATGTGACGTCACGTCATGGTGATACGCGATGTCATAATGGCGTCATATGGTGACGTCCTCACGTGATGATTTTTGGCATCAGTTGACAGTGGAATTTCGCGTTTGATCAGACATCGAAGGCTTTCAGCATTAAAATGAAGTATCAGCATTTAGTGAGCGTTACACATGCTTAGAACCGCCACTGTATACAGAATATTTTTAGTAAACCGAGGTTCGAGAATTGCTGTCAGAACCCCCTTAATGAAAGCCTAAGCGATTGACACAAGCTATAACTGAAACTTTGCAATCGGCCATAAAGCAAATACCCCCTTAAAATCATTCATGGAGAAATACATCATTAGAAATTCCAAGAAATATTTTTACTAAATACAACTTCAAAGGGCCCTGCAACACTTTTTGAGCATGGTCAGAAAACGCTGCCGATCGGCAGTCGAGGCTCTTGAGAACATGTGAGCCAAACATTACAGCGCAGCACGCGGCCTGGAATTTACAATTAATTTTCAAAGTCGGATAGAAATCGCTCGCTCATCTCTACAGATGATGCCATAATCCAAAACGGCCACGTCATGAACACAAAGTCCATGGCCATTTGCTGATTTGTGCATCGTGAACGGCATAGTTGCCGCGGCTGCCGCGGGATGCCGCGACGTACTCTTGTTGCACTCTCAAGTTATAGAATTACACACAGTATAAGATTACACCACCGCGCTCACTATCACACTGATATAAAGCCGCTCTTTCAAAAAAAAAAAAAAACATGGCTGATCCTTCCGTCCTAGGAATCGGTATAACACGTAGTGGTTTGTGTCTAGTGATATATGAGAACTTGTACAATGTCTATTAGTGTTTGGCATCTATAGCACCATTTGACTAGGATGCACCCACGTTGATGCCTAGTGGAACATCTCCTTCGCGACGACTGACGCCCATGATCACGATTTAACTGTTGCGGTAGCTGAAGTTGTTCATATATACCTAGACACAGTGTATTCTGAATCCTGCGCAAAGATGGCATCAACAAGCACACAATAAACACGGCACTTGAAATGCACTTCTCCAAAGCATCGTCAATTAAGGACGGAAACGGCACGGTGGGCGCTCCCAAGTAATTGGATAACCTACGCCTGTGCTCATACATACACTACCACACTGCGCTTCAGTATCATGGGAGGCAGAGGTTCGTAACTCGAGCCGCGAACACGCGCATGCGTTGCACATCCCGCTGGCTTCTGTCTCGCTCCACCAATGCACGACATTCGCTCGTCGACATCGTTGCCTTTCTGCAGCGCTTACTGGAGCAGTTTTATTAGTCGGTGCTATTGCACTCGAAGCGGTCGGCGGCGAAACACCGTTGGTGCATGTGGAAGCTGCACTACTCCCACAACGAGCCGTCACACGCTAACACGAAGCGAAAGGCAAAGAACGATAAACTGCGTCTAGGGCGACTCCCCGATACTAGTGCGACTAGTGTTTTTCCCTGTTATCGAGAAGCTTTAACCATGGCCTCCGAGATTGCGCGCTGGCGCGCAATCTGGGAGGCCATGCTTTAACTGCATCGTCGCCGAATCGTTTCCTATCAGCACTAGTAAGTCTTGCCGCATTACTTGACTGCACCGCTCACAGACGGCGGCACCGCCTCGCCATTTCTAGCCCCGCCAACAGAGAGATATAAGGCGCGTTTGTGGAGTTTCGTTCATCTGCCTCGGTGGCTTAGTCGGTAAAGGGCTGGGCGCTTAAAGGCTCGATTCTCGGCGGGGGAAATTTTTCTTACAGTTTTTCTTTCTCATCAGTTAGCATCCATTTTGTCAACGTCATATCCCTGACGGAAATGTGTCATTAAAGTCTTGATGGACCCCGGCATGAAACACTTTCATGTTAAAAAAAGAGAACATGTGCTCAAGGTCATGACACGCGCTGAAGAACGGACGCGTCATCGCTCGCCCATATACCATCACTACTACACACATACTCAAACTTGTAGTGTTACGCATACAGTAGCTTTTAATAACCATGTGCTCAATTTAGTTTCCTATTTGTGTTGCAGTACACACCAATCTATTTGCACAAAATAGTATCGGTGAATCCTAAAGGCAGCAGGCGACGAGTTCAGATAGTGGAACTTAGTTCTATAACCACAAAAAGAAATCTACGCCGTGAAACTGAAGGCCTCTTGTGAAATAGTAGGCACAAAGCCCTCTTCTAGACCACACTATATTACGCAACAAACTCATCAAGAGTATTGCAATCGACGAGAAGAACTCGGTCTCTTTTTTTATACGTCCGCCCAACTCATGCACAAAAAAGAAAGAACTAAGCAATGCTGCTTCCTGACTTCATTTCACCTAATTCATTAGAGTCATCTCTTCCACGGCGAAGTCTGCATAAAAGTTTGCTTGCGAAGGGAAGTGTCTCGTTGCTGGCACTACACGACCTTTCACTTTATATAGGCTTTCAACTTTTTGGCTCTCCCGTCGCCTCCTGATTAAAAGTTGTTCTATGCGTTTCTCCTTCGTTTGCCGTTTTTTTTTCGGGCAGACGAACATGAGAAACTGCTTCATTTTTATGGGCGCCGGTGATTTTCCAACCGCCATGCAACCTTCGTACACTGGTTTCGTGCCTGTTCCCCTGTCCGTGACTAGGCGAGCCGTCTTGGTGTCCTGTTTCTCATTAAAGTCAATTCCAATCCGCGAAGCTAACTCGGTCGGAGGCTCCGGAGTGCGAGACCGAGAGACGTGGGTCACGTTGCGTAACTACAGAGGCGTCCCTTTTCATTCGTGCTTTACATACCTTTATGCTACAGTGTACTGAGACGGGAAGGTAGGCACAACGGACGCCGCAGCTATCACCGCGAGTGAATCAATAAGCGCTGAAAGTTTGGCGGCACTACGATCAGCTTATCCTCAAGCTTCGGATGCGACCCTCGGCCGCGCCAAGCAGTCATGCCCTCCCTCTGCCGTCTGCGAAATGTAACCGTCGTTCTTGCACTGTTTTCGTCGTCCTTATCTCTCTGCATTCTTACAGAGACCAGTTGGTGGGGAGTAAAATGAGAGTTTTTGTGGTGCTGAGTATCTATTTAAGTGAGTGCATACTCAAACCGGAGCAGATAGGAAACTTGTCTGCATGAAAGTACGCTCGCTAATATCTTTGTAGTACCTCATTATTGCTGCTCGTTAACAAGTTTCGTTGTATCTTAGGCAGACATCCCCTCGTACCTCGTTTCCTGGAATGCATCGTTACGAATGTTCAACCACGCAAACATATCCAAGACTGCGATAATGAAACCGAATGACTGCCAGCGCCTGGTGCGCTGCTGAACGTTTCCTCATCAAGAAGATGAAGAAGCCCCATCGAAACAACGCATTTCCCTGTTGATTGTAGAACCTTGGTAATTGCTCGCAGATGTTAGCAAGTGCGTATGAAATTGGAATTTCCAGCGAAAAGAAATACCTGCTTTCATCACGCGGTTGGAAAAGAACATTACTTCCTAAGCCTTGTATATTCCGATACTTGCTATTCGCATTCCAACAGACCAATAACTCCTTGCGTTTCTTCCGCCAGCAATAGTGAAGGTTCTGTAATGCACTTCAGGGCGTTATAATGGTACGTGTAATAAACTTTAGCGCATTCTATTAACGAGCATTCTCAATGTACACTAAGCTATGTCGCTGACCACATTCACAAAGATATACGTATATCATATACAGGGATATAAGCATCAGTACCCTCACTACAATCTGAACATTAAGCACATCTTCATAAGCCTTGAACATCGGTGCGTGTAGTACCTTCTACGGAATATTTACCGTTCGCAAGAAATTCGTGTCGAGAATGGCCAAGGGGTGTTTCCTGGAATGTACATGAAAATAAATATACCAGCTGTTACAAAACACAGAGCACAGTGACGAATTAAATAAAGGCGTGTGAACGGCAATCTTAGGTGTTGGCAAGGAAAACAAACTCTCGATCGGTTAAGAGATAGAAGGATTTGAGGAATTATTCAGGCTGAGGGCCAGCCATTTTCATGCACTTTCTTTGCGGCTGGCGACCAAGCATACAATGAAGAGTGAAAATATGCTGCAGCCCACGTTTCTGCAGCTTCGTCTAGGGAGCCATATTTCCTCTTCAAACTGGACAACGGAGATTTGTGCTTTCCGCAGGCTCTGTCGACCCTGTTTTCACTGCCTCTAGAAAATAGTTAAAAAACAATTTATTCGAGCCGATTTTCAGTTGCTATATGTTATTTCTTGTTATTAGCCTTCTCTTCACCTTTTCTGCCTTTCCCCAATTTCTAGTGGAAAGTAGCCTGCTAACCAATCCTGTGAACAAGGTCTTGTTAACCGGACCTGGTTAACCGCTCTCTCTCTCTCCTAATTCTTCTTAACCTCTCGTTATTAAACATCATCCGCGGTTTCTTGGTTGTAAAACAGTTTAGGTTAGTAGTGCTGACGAGAAAAATAATTTCCTGTGTGTCCGATGCCCGAATGTGAGATCTGATCTTCAATACAAATGCAAGCAAAGCAATGACGTGCCTTCTGAGTTTACGCCTCTGACTATCATCAGTCTGCGCCTGTTTTAGCAGCGAAACAGAACGAAAAAAATCATATTGGTCTAACTACCACACGCACTGTTCGAAGTTGTTCGGCCAACGCCGCGCCTCAAGACAGAGCGGCGTTTTTCACGCTACGCACAAGAAAGCCTTCAGCCGACCGACACGAGAAAGACAGCTGCGGTCAGAAATGAAAGTAGCTTATGAAGTCTGCAAGCTTCGGCGAAGATTAAAACTCGTCAGAACAAACAAACAAACAAAAAAAAAAACATGTTCACTTTCTATTCTCGCCAGCCTGTCGAGAATCGTGTTCTCGAGCAAGTGCTTATAAATATATGCGCGGCCAGTCTCTTTATGTGCACTCATGCCGGAGGTGTATCGCTTATCTCAGCTTTTGTTGATTCACGTTTCACGTTGTTATATGCTTGGCCTAGGTATACTATGTGATCTGTAGCAAAACGTGCTGTTTCAAAGAGGTCTTCTTTTAGTAATTTCTTTTTATTACTCAAAGTTTCTGACCTCGCGAGACTCTCCCGGCCAAACGTGAGTTTTCACGGCGAATATTCCAGCAAGATCCAGCCGCGTGCTCTGGAGCTCATATTGCCTCTCGAGCGCCCTGTAGGTTCCAGGCTCGTACTCCTCTCTTCCGCAATATGTCACTCGTCTCTTTCGTTCCCTTTGCACTCACCCAACCTATGTGATGGCTCCTTTCCGCTTTCTCAGCAAACACGGAAAGGGTCTAGCCGACTTCGCGGACGACAGCTGTGCGTTGAAACGTAAGCAGCTTATGCAGACGGCAAGCTCGCATAAATTTAAAAGTCGGTAAAAAAACGCTTTTTTTTTCAACATGCGAAAACAATAATTTAGTATTTGCGGACGCTCAACTTCTCACTCGGAGGGCATCTTTAGTGTCCTTCGCGCCAATATGACCTTATGCGCAGACTCTTGCGCTGTCTTTTCCTTTTGTCCCCTTTATTCCGACACACTTTTATATTCTTTTTTTACATCTCGCACTGCTGGAGCGTCCCGACTGTCGTGAGCGGGTTAACGCCCGTATTCTTTCTGCGGATCTCGTTGATCTGAGAACGTCTCCTCAACCATATGCGTCATATGATCCTGCACTTATTGTTTTACCTTCTCTCATTTGCGTCTTAAACGTGCTCGCGTTGTTATTTTTTTTAAAAGCTCCATCACTTCCCTCTTTACGAATGCCGTTGTTTCTTTCTTCTTGCTTTCTTTCTTTCTATCTGTATTCTTTATTTTCTTTCGTTCTGTTCCTTTCTTTCTCTAGGCGTTACATATATTACATGTGGAAAGAAGTGCATCCTGCACAGCTCCTCAGCCCGACTGTCAGCGCTATACGCAGGAGAGGGTCGCACTGGATGTTAACTAGCTAGGCCTGCACTGTCACGTCTCACTCTCACGTCTCCCAGCTAGTGGTGGAAGTTCAATAAGGTTGAGAGCTGGGCTAGTTGGTGACTGATCTTTATACCTATATGGTTAAGTAGCGCACTTTGGACGGGGACCGAAGGAATAGGAAGGAAGTAGCGAGTGTCGTGGAATTCTTATTCCTTCTGTCCTCGTCCAAGGTGCGCTACTTAACCATATAGGTATAATGAGTGGTGGAAGTGCTGGGTATACTTCATTAGATCTACATACACGATGCATGTAATATCATGTAGCGCGTCTGCACACATTGTCGCGCATATCCCAATAATGACGGTTGAACTGATGCCCCAGTTGCAGTGCGCTTGCCTCAGAGTCCCAAAACTTCTCTTGGTGTTTTTACAGCGAAAGCTGTTATGAGATCATTTCTCCGGCCGTTTTTGGCGCCGTAGTTGTCCGCCGCCGCCGCCGGTGTCCGTAACCAGTATCGCTCGAAATAAGAAAAAAAAACTAAATAAGAAAAAAATTCCAGGATGGAACGAGGTTCGAACCTGGGCCCTCTGCGTGGGAGCCCAGTATTCAACCTCTGAGCCATGCCGGTGCTTGAAACTGCTTTGCAAAAAGGTCCTATACAGGCTTCATGTCGGGAAGGAACCACATTAGCATATGCAATATAGCGTGGTAGAAGATTAAAATAAGCACCAAGCATCGCACAACGCGAATTCTGTAACCAGGCGTCAAACAATTGCGAACTGCGCAACGAGTAGGTTGTTGAATGCTTCCAACCCATTACAAAGGGCTCTGCCATAATTCTTCATCGTCATCAGGCGTAAAATCAACAAAGTGCGCATAATCCCTTACATGCGTTTAGCTAGTACCAACGCTCTCTGTAGAATGACGAAAAATGGCACAGTGCCTGCTGCCCTACTTCTAAAAAATTACAATTATTTATAGCGTAGTGGGTTCCTCGCAAGTGCACTTGTATTGGTTGCCAAGGAAGCCCATAAGCGCATGATCCACTTCCTCGGGGTCTCAGTAAGATTACAATGATTTATAGCGTAGTGGGTTCCTCGCAAGTGCACTTGTATTGGTTGCCAAGGAAGCCCATAAGCGCATGATCCATTACCTCGGGGTCTCAATAAAGTTCTTCGCCCCCCCCCCCCCCGTCTCTCTTCCACGTCAATGTATACAGCATGACGGGAGAGGGAAATAGCGACCGGGCGTCACCCAATGCAAATTACATAACTGGTGGGCCGTTTAAAGATGCCAACCCATTACAAAGGGCTGAGCCATAATTCTTCATCGTCATCAGTCGTCACGTCAACAAAGTGCACGTAATGCCTTACAGACGCGTAGCTGGTGCCTCGCTTCTCCATAGAATGACGAATAATGGCTTAGTGGGTGCTTCCCAACTTCACAAAAATTTTGATTTGTGGCGTAGTGGGTACCTTTCTAGTGTACTTGTAGCCCCAAGAGAGCTTAACGGGCTCTAGAAACGCCGCTCTTCCAGCTTTCGCTGTGACTGTGCTGCGGTTTCAGCGCAGGCCTGGCGTTTTTTTTCATTCGTTGCTTTAATGAAGAACTCGGGTAGTCGCATTATTTCTTTCGAAATAGAGTGCTGTATATATTTCAGTATCAAACCAATGCTTTTGAGAAAGTAATTATTACAGCATAACGTGTGTATATAATCATGGTAATAGCATATCTAGCTACAAAGAGCTTAAAATGACAGAGTATAAGTGACAAAATAACACCCAAAGGTACATAGGCACTTACGCGGCAAGTGGTCCCCACCACTCCTATAAGCACAAAATCGTCAAACACTTTATTGACATGTCTTTTTTTTTTCTTGACGCCATTTGTACCAACTTTTCAAATTGCCTTGGTAGTTATATGGCTGCCAGGGTACATAATGCGTCGCTCCTATAGTTGCTTAACTGTGAAAATTAAAATAAATCCTTAAATTTATTACGCTGATTTTCTTCTTAATTTCATTTCCGGGAAGTTCTGAATTTATTTCAAATTATAGATCTACATTATTTCTAAGCTTTATCTTATTCATGTGTGCTGGGCAAGTGACGCCGAATGAATTCCGAAAGCTGCCACTGCTTAGCAACTGCGGAAAAAAGACAATAAGAAAAGAAACAACTACCGCGCCTATTGACATGGTTATTTCCTCGACCCATGCAAGATCAGATTAGGTCAGACAGAAAAGAAAAATCTCCTAAAGTGGGCGATAAGAATCGAAGGTTACATGCGCACACAAAAAACAAGCGTTGCTTATTCATTTTCCTGTAGTTCCGCGTTAATGCCTCCGTGGTCTCTTTTCTGCAGAAAAACAGCAACAATAAAATCTATGTAATAGAGAAGAGCTTGTATAAATAAGATAGAAAAGTACGCGAGGCTAAATGAAGGAAACACGGCGTGCTCCTCTATGTTTTTTTCAGTGAGAGCGCAGTATCCTTCGGGACACATCCATCGCCGCTGAACGTCAGCCGTGCGCAGGAATGACTGTTTGCTGCTTTGCAATGCAAAACTCTTTTGATCGGACGAGCACAGGAATATTTCCTTTGATTTATCTATCAGTAGTTAAGCGGCATCGGCCTTGGTGAATGCTTATGAGGGAGTCGTTCATTTCTTTCTTTTTTGCCCACCGAAATGACCACCATCATGAAGGCCAGCCATGCGTGATGGAGGACGAAGATTTAGGGAAGCCTAGCCTTGTAGTTTTGCCATACCAGCCCTTCTGCAATACTTAAAGGCAAATTTGAATAAGTTATAGCCATTCTGATTGGGGTCAAATGTGAAGTAATGTGCATATTCTTACATCATTATGCAAACAATGCTCTTACAACCTTTTGTGTGCTTGCTAGGAGCAAGAAATTATGTATGTTCATATTGTTATGCAAAAGATGTGTGATTGGCAATTGTACCAATGTGACTCGTGCTCATTTCAAATGCTCTGTGAAGCTGAAGTGACTGTGTGTGGTGTACTGCTGTACGCTCGCGTGGTCTCGCATGTGTGCGACTTCTGTGTACGCTTTTCTGTGTCCTTTGAATATTAATTCATCACAGCCTTAAAGTGGGGGGCGGCATGGTCACAAAAGAGCGCGCACACAAATCGCTTGCCACCGCTATCTTAAGCCAGCGTCAAATTACAACCGTCGCTCGACAGCCTCGACCGAGTGCGTACAACGACAGGCATCGGCTATGGCACCACAAACGGTCGCCAATATTGCATAACAGAAGTTCTAAGCACAACAGGTTTGTAAACTTTGTCTAGGGCTCATGGAAGGATATCGCCTTGCAACGAGCACAGGTTTCTCTTGCACTACACTGGTGTACAAGAAACCTTCTTTAAGGGCACCAGAAGCGCATTTAAGCGCTGTGCTTGCAGGAGAGAACACTTCAGATGGGGCAGGACGTGCGCGCACGCTCTTCTTCTTTTCTTCTTCCGGGTGTGGTGAACGACAGAAGCCGGAAGTTGACTGTGATGAGGGTCGGAACAAAGCAAATCATGTTGTGTGGTCGCGGACTAGCAGGACAAAAGACGCTAGCGAAAAAAAAAAAGATATCGGAACAAAGAAGCTCGCCTGATTAGCGAACTTGCACTCGAATAGATTTCGCAATTGCCTCGGTGGCCTGCTCCCCACTGTGCGGCTGCGACGTGCACCCGGCGGAAGTTGCTTTGGCGTGTTTGCTCAATTTCCGGTTGGCGCAAGAAAGTAATTTTAGCGGCCTCTTGCGAAATACCCACCGGGCTCGCGTCCTGATTATCGTGAGCCAGGTTTCGTTGATTGATTTGTATGCCTTCACGTCCCGAGGCAACACGGGAAATGATACACGTCGTTGTAGTAGGTTGCGCAGTACATCCGACTCCACTTGGCGTTCATTGAAGGGACACTAAAGGCAAATAACAATTTATGTCAGAGTGAAAGCTCAATGTATGACAACTTCTAAAACGGCAATATTATCAACAGCAGTGCCCTACTTACCGAGAAATTAAGCTACATGTATCACATGATGAGCGCCACGAGTGGGACATTTTCGAAGTGATCCCGATGACGTATGAGAGTCTGCCTACAATAAATCACTAGTAATCAAACTAGCAGCAACAAAAAAAGAACCTTCCGTGCATCAAAAGACGTAATAAAATGCTGTTTGTTCGTTCCCGTTTGATTCATGGAAAAAAGAACCTCTGTGGCATTGCCATGGGGAACGGCGCGCGCGGTTCAAAGGTTCCGTTTTCACCCGAATTGCGCTTCGCTCGGCGCCCTGCTTCGCTCACGCCGTCGCGTCTCAGTGGCAGTTTCGGGATCGCGTACTGCCGCGTGTGTTTTGCGCGCTCGCGAAAGTCGCTCTGACAGAATGTTCGACAAAATGCCGCATACAACGACGCTGACACTACGAGCCCTCAGCAGCTAAGGTCCCTAAGGGACCTTATCAGCAGCATACCGCGTTCATCGGGACTGAAGTCGCTGAATTGGAGCCCAGCGTCGCGAGCCAATGTCTCGTTGTCAAGTTCTCCGTCCACATCCATTGCGGCGATTGCGGCAAGCTTCGATGGCTTCGATGGCCGTTGTTGCTGCTGTGGGTCCCGCTACTTTCGCTCTGCTGCTACTAGTGTCGGCGGCCGCGTAGTAAAGGCGGGCAACGTTGGGCACGGTAGCAGTCACGCATGAAAGTCTGATTCCGGGCGGGTGATTTGAAGTGCGCTAACGCGATGCGCACCACTAAAACGTGATTTTATTTCAAAATAAACACTTCCTTGGCATAAAAGTAGCACTACAGGGTTTCTGGACCGCTATTTAAATAATCAACGTCGACTTAATATTTGCCTTTAGTGTCCCTTTAACTAGATAACGAAAGCGAAGAGTACACATGTTTTTGCCTTACACCTGTGTGCTGTTGCAGAGGCTTTTTACCGGAAGATAGCTTGAAAAGAGCGAGCGTGAAGGGTACCGTCAACTATCGGTGTTGCACAAGTCATGATATGCGGATAGCTTCGAAATGCTACAATGGCCTTTGTCACTGGCAAATCGATGGGTTTTAAGAATATTTGCAGGGCTTTCATTATTTCGTGTTCCCTTCGGTCTACAGTACTCAGCAAAACATTCATTTATGGCTTTGAAAGCAAGCAGTGCGCCTTCCTTCAACACTGGCTGGTTATAGAGGCGGACGCTGCACTCCCGACAAATGTAATGCTTATTTAATGAGAATGCGAGGGATACTCAATTTATTAAATAGTAACGGAGATAAGTTTGATGAGGACAAGTAGATAAGACTGGAAAAATTTGCGCAAATGTTATTGTTATTTGATATGCAAGACACATTTTCTAAGCATAACGACGGAAATAGGGAGCGGCACCCTCGTTGTAAATATTTCTATCAGATTCGCTTGCGCATTTCATTTTTTAATATTTTTTTCTTTTTAATATTATTTCCTTCCCTCTCTTCTTTAGTCTGTCAATCCCATTCCCCATCGCTACACAGAGTAGCATGCCAGCGGTATACAGACTCCGGCAAAAATAAGTTTTTCTAATAAAGAGTCTCTCTCTCTCTCTGTTTCGCATGGACTGAATAGAAACAGAAGTTACGCTGCAGGAAAGTAAGTGGGAAAGGAACAAGAAATTGACAGACAAGAACACAAGTTCGACCAGACACATAAACACGCAAGAACACATTCAGTATATCTTAGACAGTATGTTTGGAAAACTAAATACACTCTATTATCGGCGCCGAATATACCTGCGTCATGTCCCGCTTTCTAAAGAAACATAGGCAGCGGTTTGCATAACGTGGGTGGTACGAGCGGAAACATGCAAGCCTGAAGGTGGTGTCAAGGTTCCCGCGTTGCATGCCTCATTCGTACCTTAGTAGGCCATAACAATGTTAGGCTCTAAGGTCTCAATGCGGAAGGGAAAGTGACGAAGCGCGGGGGGGGGGGGGGGGTGCGGGGGGACTCACAGGGTTTCTTATCCATTTGCCTAAGGCGACTGTCACCTTGTTTTTATTCTCAATCGATGTACTGATCCTGCCTCGCAGCTCTCCGAAAGCTTTCTGCACCTAACGTGGTTTTTCACTGCCTCCACGATCGGAGGCACCTCACCTAGTTTTGCACTGCCTCCGTGATCGGCCCTCGTTTGACCAAGGCACGATGTCATGTCATGGCGTCATCATCTGATGTGACGTCATCACATGACATTGTACCTCATCAGACATGACTGTACCTGATCGCATGACATCGTACCGTAAGATGACATGACGTCACAGTGACGTCACGAATTTGGGCGCATTGTGACGTAATGATGACTTATTCACGTGATTATGATTTTTTGCTTCACTCGTCCCCGACGCCGCGGGACGCCGACGGTCAAATTTCGCGTTTGATGAAGCATCTAAGGCTTTTGCCTTAAATATCATAGGAAAGGGCGGAGAGCCTCAGTATTTATGACTGACTGTAACTGGTAGAGTCCTTCTTTTTAACGCCACGAATTCCTTCTAGGTGCTGCCTACGTTTAAAAAATTGCCATCGTTTGCTGAAAGACATGCGTGGGCAACATTTCGGATGTCCAGTGGATCAGCTCTGCAGTTGCACTGTTTGTTACTCCTCGTAACTAATTGCTTTGTTTGAACTGAGGAGCAGCTCTCTCACATCTTCCGACACAATTTCGTACTGGCTGTGGACAAGATTTACCGTTTCTTCAATTTTATTTAGGATGGAGCCCCCACAAAAACAAACAATGCTCTCGATTCCTAAAAGAAACGCAACAGGCAGACCAAAGAACAAAAGGCGATGACTAAGCAGGTAATGAGAAAAGTGAAAAAGAGAATGAAGGAACGCAAAAGAAGAAAACCTGGCCACAAGGAGTTAACGGATCTCCCCACGTTTGTGTTTCTTTCCTGTCGCGCATCCGAGAGCCTCGTTTCACGGTGTCTCGTAATTGGAATCGACACTTATTCCCGTACGTGAGCGCTGATTACATGGGGAATCCCACACGACGTTGCCCCGGGCAATCCTCCAAGATTGCTTGTCGCTGGTTTCTCGTTCTTCAGTGCCGACAGCTGAAAAAATAAAATTCCTTAGATCCAGCATTTCACAAGCCTTTAACGGCGTCACTCAATTATCTGACACGCCATCGAAATAATTCGAAACATCGTTCTCTCGACAATTACGGTCGCAGCACAGGAGACCACTAATCTATTTTGCGTGATTTACTAAGGCTCGCTAGTGAGCAGCGTCTATCACCCTCATAATAACAACGCATTCGCCACGTTATTTTCTTTATTTATTTCCGCTCGCTGTATGTTCTTTCTTTACTTGTTTATTTTTGTCCATGGGTCACCATTTTCTCTTTCTTTTTTTGCTGCAGAACTTATACAAATGGAGTATCCACGGTAAACCTCAACCTGTCCGCAGCAAGCCAGTTAAAACAGAACATAACGGAACAGATCAATTTGATTTCCGTTTAGAACAAAGCTATGGCGTACATTGTTGAGAAAAGGAAAACTCCGAACAATTATGTTAAGAAGAAATTACGATGAACTTAATCGGTGAAAATATCTCTACTTTTTTCTGTTTTCGGGGAATTCGTCGCAGGAAACCACACTCTCGACATTTCTTCTTATCCTTGTTATCGTAGACGACAATATCGAAGGAGAGCTTGTGAAGTGACCAATCCCGACGGCGTCGTGGCTTCCTGATTCGCTCGCGCAGAGCGCAAATATAGAATAGTTCACTGAGCGACTGTGATGCGGCGTTCACGTCGTGAAAACTGCAAATACTACATCAATTCTTTGAGTGCCGTCAAATAGTGAACATCACATATAAAATTGCATTAGACTGCTACGATATACACAGATTTTTCAATGATTCGCCGTTCATTGTTTATGCATACTGTTTGAGAGAGAGAGAGAGCTCCGACGCTTTCAGTATCGAGGAAGAAAGCAAGGCACACGACGAAATAATGGGCACGCATCTACAAGCAATACTGTTATGTGCGCATATACGAGTATAGGCCTAGTGACTACTCACATTATCCCTTTCATCTGTATAATACTAAGATATGCTGCTGAATATAAGTAAATTTACTATGCTTCAATGTCAAATCATCGCACAGAAACAAGAAAATGTATGAAACGAAAAGCTTCCGTCCTTATAAGTTTAACCGCTGTTCGTATATAAGAACGTGTTCCCACAAACAACAAAACGTAGTGTGGGCCTCAGGAAAAGGTTTCACGCCTGGAAAGGCAAGGAGAATACGTTCCATGTGACAGCAAACAAAACAGAGAGGATATTTACGAATGAGTATAGTATAGAGCATTCGAAGTATGGTATACAAAAGATAACTCTAAAGCTGGTTCACATAACATATAAGCCAGTCGTAAGCATCGTTAGCAAGAGCCTATAACATCGTTTAACCTCTACTGTAAACCACAAATCGTTAGGCGAATTGCCTGAAAGAAGCTTAACCCTGTTAGAAAGAATCACTAAGCTGAAACACTGAAACAGGCAGATTCTATAGATTCAGGCAAGGCATGTATTCATATAACTACGATATCAGTGTTCTTTTTTTTTCGCTTTCCAATTTTACTCTGTCGGAAAAACCCTGACTTCTCTTTAGGCCTATAGCACACCCTTAATTTGACATAAAGAGGAATCAGGTAGGCAGGCAGGCAGGTTAGGTTAGATTAGGTTAGGCAGGTAGGTATTTATGTATGTATGTATGTATGCATGTATGTATGTATGTATGTATGTATGTATGTATGTATGTATGTATGTATGTATGTATGTATGTATGTATGTATGTATGTATGTATGTATGTATGTTAGTATGTATGTATGTATGTATGTATGTATGTATGTATGTATGCATGCATGTATGTATGTATGTATGTATGTATGTATGTATGTATGTATGTATTGTATGTATGTATGTATGTATGTATGTATGTATGTATGTATGAATGTCGACATGCCTAATAAGGTGCTTTATTCCTACACAAGGCCAAATGTGGAGGACGGCCATTTTGTCCTGCATTTTCCCTTCCTTCTCTTCCCTCTTATTTTGCCGCGCTTGTATACGACACCTGTATACGACACCATGATGCCCGCCGTACGGTTCGTCTAGACGAATTCACGCAAGGTTCTAAATTGAAGTTATTCGTTCCAGTTGCCCGTTAGACACTTTGTTATTCCTAGTCGTTTTTCTCCCTTGTGTTGCCTTTTCCCACTTACGTACGTACCTCGCTGCGCCATTAAGAGCCGGCCGTGTTTCACTAAATAATAATTGACTTGGGCTGGGGCGACCTCACCACGCTTTACGCAGGTGAAAGGAAAATTTTTGAAGCCAAGATTCGATTCGTAAAATGAACGTGAGAATGCGATTGATTCCTGACAGCGCGGCTCAGTTATCAGTAATGGCGCGTGTCACACCATGCGGAAAGAGGTAAAAGAACACTTACACTACGTCGTTCGAGGAAGAAACTTGGCTTCGTTGAGAGATATGTGCTTGCGAAGTAGCACCCTGCCAAGCACTTCCGCTTTGGCGCAGCTGTCGCCGATCACATATTTACGTTGAATGGAAAGAAATGAGTCGTGTTAACTGGGTCTGACACGACTCCATGTCGCCACCGCTCTCCGCTTGGGACAGCAGGCGAGGCCATTAGTGTAACAACCCTTTGGTGGGGGGCCTCCTCGATCGCCATTTTCGCGGCATCTGCCTTGTGGTAAAGCAGAGCAGCCAGTGCTAAGGCCAGCGGAGTTAGGGAAACGGGAGATAATTATGAATGACAATATAAAAAAGGAAGAACTAGAGGTGAGAGGGCGTAACGATGGGGGGACGAGCAGCTTATGGGACACCGTCAGCAAGAATTGTTATGGCGGCGCTATCTCTACGCCAATGCACTCCGTGAGGAATAAAAAGGAGTGTTATGTCAGCTGTTGTTCTGGAAGTAAAAGTTTTCTGATATATATATAGCTTCATTTCCTCCGAGATTATACGTTCGGGAACATTTTTTCGGCAATAACAGTATATCTCATTCATTCATTCATTCATTCATTCATTCATTCATTCATTCATTCATTCATTCACAATAACCTACGTTAATCCAAACTGTTCTTAAAGAGAGGGAGAGAAGAAATAATAGAGAAGGAAAGGCAGGGAAGTTAACCAGCATAGGACAACCGGTTTGCTACCCTACACATGGGGACGGGGTGGGGGAGATTAAAGATGGAGAGGAAAGAGAGAGAGAAAGATAGAAAGATAGCACATGACTCTGCACACACAGAATCAGTCGGTCACTCTTGCGTGGTACGCGACATTTCTGTCACAGCCGCTTGTCCAAGTTCGTCTGTCTTAAAAACCTCAGCAGTGCCTTCGTCGCTTTCAGCTGTGATGCCTTCTGTTGACGACATGCGAGAACTGCTTCAACAGACATTTCTCTACTGTCAAGGCGCGCTAGAACGGACGCCAGTGTTCTTAAAGAGAGTGAACGAACCATATGGCGGGGAAGAGGAAGTCAAAACTACGGCAAATCCCACGCACAGACCACAACGCCAAATCGATAGAATAGACACACATGCCTTGCCCGAACCTTCGCTTTTGCTGCACTAAAGCTTCCTTTCTACATTGGCGTTAGCCGGATGACAGTCAAGAGCGAACAAAAAACATAGGCATGGTGTTGAACTACGCCTAAGTTGCATTTAGAATAGGCAGTAGACTATACATAGAGGCGTACGAAAGTATCGCTTTCTTCTCTCGGGGCTCAATAGATTACCTTCTGTTTGTTTTTCGCTATTGTATAAGCCCTCTTCTGCGAAATGGGATTCTCAGCGAGGAAAATGGTTAGACGTGCGCTATTTGGGCTTCCCGCCAGGTCCCGGAGGGCGTAGCTGAACACCGAAATAAATCGCCGAATGCTTTACCTTCTTGTTGTCTTCTTGTAATCTGTAATGCTATCGGAGAATAGAGAACATGACGAGATCACTTGAATGAAGGACAGATTGAAGGTTTTGAATCCCGAACAGCGAAGCTGTTTTCTTGCATCCACTCGATTAGAATGGAGCGAGTCCCGTTTTATCTTCTACTGCGAGAGGAGAAACACAACCGACTGAAAAGGCTCAGAGGGAAAAAAATGTAGAATTGAAGTGCTTTTCTTTTTCAAAACAAGCTGGCACCGCGACCTCTTGCGAGTATAGCGATCGTGTCGTCTTCGGCTCTTAACTCTTGTTTTGAACAAAAAGCTGCGATACCGTGAACTCAAAGTTTTGACGAAGTATAGCTTCATTATCCATGCGCCATGTTAATGGCGCATGGATAATGAAGCTGCTGGGCCCGAATTTCCATAGGCCTCTTACGCTGGCTGGAATGGGAAAATCTAGTTCCACCTGAAAATCTTGGAGCCACGTCACCAGGGCAGAAACGTCATGTGTGAAGTAATACCACCACCGTAAAATTAGAATGGACGGCACGGTTCTGCCTGGCTTTGCATAAGTATCGCTATTTCGGCTGTGTCAATGGTCTGCCCGCGCACTGGTAGGCGAGGGGTGGGCATTAACATATGCCATGCCGCTTCGCGGTCGTCACTATTTTGCCAGCACCACTATAATGCCACAGCCAGTATCGACAGCGATGTGTCGCTTTAGCAATGACGCCATACGCGACATTTCGGCTCATGTCACGTGACCCCGAGCTGTCGAGAAGCAGATAGACTATCTCCGCTGTAATCGTTTAAAGGACGAAATATGGACCAATTCTGAAGCTGGACATATTGCCGCGCGTCTTATGTTTCATGAGTTGAAGCTACACCCCCCAAGACTGTCAGCAACGCTCAGCGCAAACCGCGCCACATTGTTCGCGAAGCTTCCCGATCATTGTAGATCGTTTTGTTAAGATTGCGCGCCGCACGCGAATGTTCCAGCTTTGTCGAGAGATAACGCCGCCACCAGCGATATCGCTGGAATGTTCGATAGCGCCTGTATAAAAGCCGACACGCTTGACCGCTTGTCAGTTGATCGACGGTCGACGCTCTGTTCGCCGCTATCAGTTTATTGCTGTAGCTGGAGTTTCATTTTCCCGGCCACAAGTTCGGCCTAATAAAGAGTTTCATCTCGGACGTGCTGACTGCTGCCTTCGTCGACGTCACGACCCCGTGACAATATTATTAACGAAGGCTGTCAGCCAACAGCAAAGAACACTTACGAAAGACGGGTTTTGTGAAGACGATCCTTCATCCCAAGGTCACAGGTATGCAATAATCACTGGCTTGCAAGGTCACAGTCTCACACTAATTCTGTGTTTCCCAGTGTGGCATGTCACGCAACAATATAATCATTTCAACACGTAGCACAGCGAAAGATTATTCGAACAGAGTGAACACGCACGACGTGACAGCGCTATCAAACCAGTTCAAAGGAGTATTCTTTATCGACTTTCGTATAGCCTCATGTACGAGAAGAAGCAATTTCTGATTGCAAAAATCAACAAAAATTGTCCTGCAAGCGGTAATTGTTGCACTATTATAGGCTCACAAGGGAATGTGCATGCGCATCTAGATAGTGTCGCGTCACGCGAGCTTATAACGATAAATAAGCTCCGGCCAGCTAAACTATAGCCTTCAGCAGGGACGAGGCGTGGTGACCATTACTATAAGCCGTATAGGCGTAGAAGGGTGTGTTCCAAGTGTGCACGTTTACAGCCATTCACCAGCCTAAACCAGACACTCGTTTTCTTAACTACCGCTTTAGCCTAAACACACAAGCTTCGAAAAAGAACAAACTATTTCAATGTAGTATTCTGCAAGACGCGTAATACAAGAACTATTATGTCAAAGGGGCACAAGAGTACATACACGCAAATCTACAAGACAACACTGCCACTCAAGTAAATGTCAGCGAGTTATTGCTATTTGCGGCATTGAAAGACGACGAAAGAGGCAGCAGAAGAGGACCTATAATTCTCACGTCCTCAATTTTTTTTAGGACACTCAAATATTTTCTTGCCCTGTTGCAACTACGATATTAGATTTGCCAGTGCTAACAGTGATCGGATTCTTTGTGACGGCATGCCACGCTACAACGGAAGAATAGACAGAGAAGGCTGGAAATCTCAAGAACACTAAGCATTCATGCCAGGCGAGAATGACAGTGCGTATATCGGAAAAGATTACACGGCGCCACCGTTCCGCGAGGGAATCCCTTTGCACATCCTAAATCCCGCTGTCAAAACAGAGCTCGTGCTCGGACCAGCAGACATTGATCTGTTTCCACTCTTGTCTCCCCTTCCTACAGTTTCTCACCGCAGTCGCCGTCGTCGACGTTGAATCAAAAATAGCTTCAGACGCCAGGATTGTTCAGCATTCCCATCTTCTCAGTTTCAGAACATCTCCGATGCGGGTATGTCGTCCGACAAGCAGGAAACGACGGAGCATGCGCAGCGTGATAAATTTTTTTTAAAGCAGGAATAGGAGAAATGGTAAAGAGCTAGGAGATCTGCAGTGTGCATGTAGGGAAATGTACGCTGGTGATATCATACAGCTGAAATTTAGAGAAGGAGCTGCAGTCGGGTAGATTTCGTAATCTATAGGAAAGATAATTTCCGTCATTCTCATTATTCAGTTTTGTCTAGCTGCAAAGTTAAGATTACTTGAGCTCCGTGCAACGAGTAGGCGCAACAGTAGGTGCATCTACTAATGTGCAATAAGTACTCATTTTACCCTTCATCTCCGTGTTGGTGATATTGTCACCACTGAAGAAAAAGAGAGCAAATTGTGTGGAGTGTGCTCTATTCATATTGAAAGCGAGAAACATGTTGGACCAAGCACCACAGCGCCTCACAATGCCATGCATCGACAAAAAAAAAATGGGAAGATACTTGAGCTTCGCCTTCGAGAAGAGAACGCGGCAGCGTAATCTGGCCTCGTTCCCAACACCGTCTCAATCGCTAGCCCGGCTTCACTTCTCAGTGGATTCATCAATCGTGCCGCAAGGAAAGGAGCCTCAGTGCGCGTAAACTTGACCGTTTCAAGCTATCCTAGAAACCCTACTGCAAGGACTGTTGCGAAGTGCGCACTATACGCCATAGTTTTGCTTATGCGAATTGACGACGTACATACACATTGCACGTCCGTAAGACAATACGCGCACCGGCGTAGTTGCACACTTTGTTGAAGCTCCTGCTGCTGATGATGATTAATTATGCCTGACCACTTTGTAAATGTGAGCCTTTAAACCGTCAACGCATTGCGCAAATCCCATGTTTTGACGCTTGGTGCGATTGTACTCTTCTGCCACTCAGTATCACATGCCTTAAGGAGACTCCTCGCACAACGTTACATACGCATAGGGTATTTTTTCGAAGCAGTTTCAAGCACTGGGATGGCTCTGCGGATAATAAGCAAAAGAATCTGGGATGGCTCTCTTTTAGAACCCCCAGCTTGCCACGAAGACTTCCGGGGTTCGATTCCCACTCGAGTCGCATATTTTTATTTATTTGCATCCATCTCGAATTTTCGCTCACGAACAACGGCGAATATTTGCTCACAACCAACGACGCCGACACAGGAATTTCTGCGCAACAAGTTCTTCACCGCTATACCGTTAAAATGTGCTTTCGCAGCTGACGGAAATGACAAAATGCAAAAACAGATATGCTCCTGATTACTTTGAGATGAAATGCTTATCCGCCCTGGGCCGGTTCGCTCCTCCTTAGGCGAAATGCTTATCGCTTATTTCTTAGTGAGCTGCTACGATCTACTGAATATGCAGAAGGAAACGTCTAACCTAACTTTTGCGCAGGCCAAATTTGCGTTTTACAGCGAAAGCTGTTATGAGATCATTTCAGCGGCCGTCTTTGGTGGCGTAGTTGTCCGCCGCCGCCGCCGCCGCCGATGTCCGTAACCACTATCGCTCGAAATAAGAAAAAAAAACGAAATAAGAAAAAAATTCCAGGATGGAACGGGGTTCGAACCTGGGCCCTCTGCGTGGAAGCCCAGTATTCAACCTCTGAGCCATGCCGGTGCTTGAAACTGCTTCGCAAAAAGGTCCTATACAGGCTTCATGTCGGGAAGGAACCAGATTAACATATGCAATATAGCGTGGTATAAGAGTAAAATAAGCACCAAGCGCCGCACAACGCGAATTCTGTAACCAGGCGTCACGCAATGCGAATTGCGCAACGAGAAGGTTGTTGAA
Organism: Rhipicephalus sanguineus; assembly: GCF_013339695.2. Lineage (NCBI taxonomy): Eukaryota > Metazoa > Arthropoda > Arachnida > Ixodida > Ixodidae > Rhipicephalus > Rhipicephalus sanguineus. The sequence continues at coordinate 226,248,597 of NC_051178.1, forward strand.
TGCTTCCAACCCATTACAAAGAGCTCCGCCATAATTCTTCATCGTCATCAGGCACAGCATCAACAAAGTGCGCATAATGCCTTACATTCGTTTAGCAGATACCACGGCTCTCCGTAGAATGACGAAAAATGGCATAATGCCTGCTTTCCTACTTCTCAAAACTTACAACGATTTATAGCGTAGTGGGTTCCTCGCAAGTGCACTTGTATTGGTTGCCAAAGAAGCCCATAAGCGCATGATCTATTTCCTCGGGGTCGCAATAAAGTTCTTCGCCCCCCCCCCCCCCCTCTCTCTCCCACGTCAACGTATGTTATACCGCATGGCGGGAGAGGGAAATAGCGACCGGGCGTCACCCAATGCAAATTACATAACTGGTGGGCCGGTTAAAGCTTCGAACCCATTACAAAGGGCTGAGCCATAATTCTTCATCGCCATCAGTCGTCGCGTCAACAAAGTGCACATAATGCCTTACAGACGTGTAGCTGGTGCCTCGCTTCTCCGCAGAATGATGAATAATGGCATAGTAAGTGCTTCCCAACTTAACAAAAATTGTGATTTATGGCGTAGTGGGTACCTTGCTAGTGTACTTGTATAAGTAGCCCCAAGAACGCTTACAATGGGCTCTAGAAACGCTGCTCTTCCAGCTTTCGCTGTGACAGTGCTGCGGTTTCAGCGCAGGCCTGGCGTTTTTTAAACGACTCCCATAACAAATACCCTGCAATGGACACCGCATATATCTATGCAGGGGAAGTTGTGAAGAAGCTAACCGCACACGAAGTGTTCCATTAGGGAATTATTTAGCCAAACACCTTGCATCTCGTGTAAGCGAGGGTGGCCTATACATTATTTCTTTTTTCCACTCCACGGCCCACAAGGCAGTGAAAGTACTATTGTGGTTTTTGAAAACGACGGGCTTGCGCGAACGCCTCTGATTTGTGGTGCAATCCCGCATGCTGCAGTGAATTCACTGCATCTCTTCTCTCTATTGCTCTCCCCTCCTCTCTATTTCTCGTCTTTCTGTTCGCCTTCCCCGGTCCCCGAGTGTAGGGTAGCCAACCGGAAGTGTTTCTGGTTAACCTCCCTGCCTTCTCATTTTCTGTTTTCCTCGTCCTTCACTCGCGCCCTAATTATACATTACTTTTATGAAATCAGTTATTGCAATCAAGCTTCCGTGTATCTGAGATTAGAAAGATCAAGTTTGTACGTGGAGAATCGACAAACTACCGTCGCGAAGTGCGCAAGGACGGCCATTGGAATGCCCGAGATGCTTGCCCTGTATGGTTCTATGCTTCGTTTGCGTATGCTGTTCCTTAATACTAAATTTTCAATAACTGTAGCTCAACGTTCAGATTTCGTACTGAAGTATTTATAATTCTCAAGAATAACAAAGAAAGGAAAAAGAATGGCCCTTCCTTCTTTTATATCTGCGTAATTACATTTGCCTGTGTTTTGCTTGTATCTCCATTAAAATTCTCGTTTTAATTCCTCGCGCAGGACGAAAAAATTGAATGTGCACAGTCATGAAGTGAGCAAACCATGGGTTGGAGCGGCGGCTTACAACGAGTTTGCGAAAAGCAAACTAAAGAAAAAGCAAAAGAGGATTGTAAACAGAGATGCAGGGTGTGGTAAGCAGATTTTAGGAGCTGCTCTGTATTTACAAACCTGGAAACACCATCGAGCCGTAGCAGGACTATACGCATGATAGGCTGGGCCAAAATAAGGCAGCTTGTGTGTCGTGGCTGCAACATTTTTGCATAGTGCCGAATGACTGAACTCTTCTTGAAAGGCAAAGAAGAGCAAAGACCGAAGAGGATGTTGGCTGACGGCAAACAATAAAAAAAAAAGAATGAAAAGCAAGGAAGGAATAAGAAACACAGTATATATAGTGGCACCACGGTGCTGCATAGTGTGCGCGGCAATCCGCCCAGTTACGATAATCACGAAGGCGCTGAGGGAAATTCAATTTACATTTAAACAAGATGCAGCTCAGCTGGCAAAGTATGGAATCTTGAGGAACAAGCTAGAAACGAGAACCAGAAGAGAGCGGAAAAAAAAAAAGAACTGGAACAAGGACACGTACTTCCGATTAATGGGGCTGCTTTGTTTGTTTGTTTTTGTTTTTAACACGAAAGTGTTTTATGCCAGGGTCCACCACGGCTCCACTGACGCATTTCCGTCACGGATATGACGTTGTAAAATATAAAGACTAACATATGGCAAAGCAAAAAACTATAAGAAAAAGTTCCGTCACCGGGAGTCGAACTTACGACTTCTCGATTGCCAGCACGCAGCGCGAAACGACTCCGCCACAGACGGCATGTTCTCGGCGATGCTAACGGCGAGCCATTTATGTACACCATTCGCCGGTGGCGGTACACAGAGATCGGTGGTACAGCGTGTTTTCGTTATCACTAGTGAGATGGCGCGAAGGGCTCGAAGAGCGCGCTTTAAAAGTCGTTCCCCACGCGGATTAGCGCGCACCTCGACAGGGCGTGGTCGCTCGTGCGGGCGCTTATCTCGTGATCTTGGTGGTTTGTACGTCTTGCGCTCTGCCTGTAAGTTTCCGTTGAGAGCACGAAGGTCACCTCGCTCACTGCAGCGGCCGCTTTTGCGAAAGGAGCGCGCTGCTCACACAGAAATAAGTTACAACTGTGACAGTTCGCGCTCATCCTGTGTATGTTCGTTCCGCGCGTCCTTTCTGCTTGAGCAGCGCATTGCAAATTTTGAGTGGCTTGCCATTCTTCGCGTAACATTACAATTTGATGCTGTAGCATTCATTCCTTCGCGCTTGGGGCGAAAGAATGCACAACAAACGCTCAACCACGTCTGTGAAGACACGTTTCACTTTCGTGTTATACCGATTCCTATGACGGAGGGATCAGCCATGTTTTTTTGTACAGTTTCTTGGTTAGCGTATGCCTTACTTTGTGTTACTGGCGCGGGCTGAGCAATTGCTTGTGTCCATGCTAAACGCCACATCTGTAACGCCACATCTGCTTCGTTTGGACGTTGCTTCTAATCTCATCTGTCGTTTCCACTTTCTTTTTTTAATCGGTTGCTTTTGCTTTCCTAGAGCGATTAACACTTGGTCACGTGCGTCTCATCAAGTACCCAAAAAAGAAAGAAAAGAAGAAAAAGGGACAAGGAGAGGAAAGGCGGAGTATTAGAATGACGTCACAGTATTGCACGTGTGATTCTAACTTAAGTGAAAATTCGCGGGGCAAGCATACCCGAACGCAGGCATTCCAGAAGAATGATGCCAAGTTGGGCCACGTGGGAACTACTGGCTCTATGAAGACAAAAAAATAAGAAAGGAAAGACAGGGCAGTTAACAAGGTTGCGCCAGATTTGCTACCCTGCACTAGGAAAGGAGAATAACCGGTAAACGAAGAATAAGGAGGGGACGAAGGAAAAAAAAGAAAACAAGCGATTCGCGCGCACCCATAGTGGCGTTCATTGGGCAAGTTCAGAGAATAACAGAGTCGGTTCCTCTGCATTTCTGGCAAAGGAAAGGCTCTGGAACGCATGACATTATCGAAGGCACGCAAGGACGTGTTCTAAAGTATCCAAAAATTCCAGCACGCTTCGAGCTGGTTAAATTGATGTTCCGTTATTAGTGATCTCAACACAGCGAGGAATTGTGGTTATCGGCCCCGAAATTCATCAGTAGTGCGAAGTCGCAAGTTATTATCGCCCACATGGATTTATACGGCAGAACAGTGAGTATATAGGTGGCGGCTTAAAAGAATGCGTTAAAGCAGTGGATGCAAATCAAGTGAGCGCGCAACTAGAAGAGGCGACGCAATTTGGCTAGGTGGGCTACTTGCCATTACATATTTATGGAAAACTTCTCTCCCCAGCGTCCCTCTATTTTCGCTAAAAGATTTCCGTGGAGATGGGGCATACAGATATAGTGCTGTGTCATGCAGTGGCCCGCTGCTTATGCAACAACAAGTTACCTTTCTTTTAACAGCCCTCCACATTGCTTTTCTTCCCCCTACTTCTATACCCTTGTTTTACAGCGAAAGCTGTTATGAGATCGTTTCACCGGCCGTTTTTGGTGCCGTAGTTGTCCGCCGCCGCCGCCGCCGCCGCCGCCGCTGCCGCCGCCGCTGCCGCCGCCGCCGCCGCCGCCGCCGCCGGTGTCCGTAACCAGTATCGCTCGAAATAAGAAAAAAAACTAAATAAGAAAAAAATTCCAGGATGGAACGAGGTTCGAACCTGGGCCCTCTGCGTGGGAGCCCAGTATTCAACCTCTGAGCCATGCCGGTGCTTGAAACTGCTTTGCAAAAAGGTCCTATACAGGCTTCATGTCGGGAAGGAACCACATTATCATATGCAATATAGCGTGGTAAAAGAGTAGAATAAGCACCAAGCGTCGCACAACGCGAATTCTGTAACCAGGCGTCACACAATGCGAATTGCGCAACGAGTAGGTTGTTGAATGCTTCCAACCCATTACTAAGAGCTCTGCCATAATTCTTCATCGTCATCATGCACAGCATCAACAAAGTGCGCATAATGCCTTACATGCGTTTAGCAGGTACCACGGCTGTCTGTAGAATGACGAAAAATGGCACAGTGCCTACTGCCCTACTTCTCAAAAATTACAATGATTTATAGCGTAGTGGGTTCCTCGCAAGTGCACCTCTGTTGGTTGCCAAGGAAGTCCATAAGGCTCCGATGATCCATTTCCTCAGGGTCTCAATAAAGTCAATTCTCTCCCTCTCTCGCTCTACGTTTCTCCGGTTAACGTATGTTATAAAGCGTGGTGGGACAGTTAAATAACGACCGGGCGTCACACAATATGCATTACGTAACTAGTGGGTCGCTTAAAGCTTCCAACCCATTACAAAGGGCGCAACCATGATTATTCATCGTCATCAACCGCCGCATCAACAAACTGCACATAATCGCTTACATATGGTACCTCGCTTCTCCGCAGAACAACGAATAATGTCGTGCTGGGTGCTTCCCAACTTCCCAAAAATTACGCTTTGTGGCGTAGTGGGTACGTTGCTAATGTACCTGTATTAGTAGCCACAGGAGAGTTTATAACGGGCTCTAGAAATGCCGCTCTTCCAGCATGCACGACAATTAGAAAGCAGATGTGGGAACGACCGGAGCGAAATCTGAAGGAAAAATACAGGCAGCAAAAATAAAATTTCACTCCACAAAGTAAATTAAAGGAAAGAAAAGTAGAAAGCAAGCGTGGTAAGAATGTTCGACTCGACAAATTTTAACGATTTCCTTTAAAAGTCATCCACGAAAGACGCGCAAAAAGTTCCTCGTCATTACGGGCGCTTCTTTCCACCTAATCTTATTTCCCCTTTGCGTTTGCTTCTGCGGCAGCGGCTGCGCTTATCATCCACTCGCAGGAAACGTTCTTCTACATTGTACTCACTTTTGCCATCACAAAGGGCCGCCTCTGTGCCGCCGTGCGCGCTTCAATTTGCAAAGCGTGGGAATAGAGCGAAGAGAGAGCACAAGAATGTTAGATTCGGGTCTCGGTTTGCGAGTCTTTGAATAGGGCCGTTCTGTTGAAGTCTTTGCAGCAAATGGAACAAAGTCTCACAACAATACATGGCAGCCAGTCATCACAAGTGTGTGTGTGCGGGGGGGGGGGGATTACTCAAGGGCCCGTTTCTTTGTTCGACAAAACCTAATGAAACCAACAGACAACGAAGGTAAGTAATGTATATAGAGACATTATTTGTAGGTTTTAACTGCAGTGTAGTAATTGTGACATAAATGGAAATGAATTAGAGCGGATTAAAAAAATTACACCATCTCCCGCTAAAGGGGACCATGAGGCGATGCGAAGCCCGATCATTTGCACGATCGCGTTCCGTTGGCGTTCGTTGGGCATGCTACCGACCTCGCGTCGCGAACACGAAGAGGAACTCTACGCGCGTCGTGTCTCCCCTCTAGCCTTGCCGTTAATTCTCACAAGGCGAGCGGGGAACGCGGTTGTCAGGCGCGCGAGGGGGAAGCGTAGGAGTGGAGAGAGAGGGGGAGGGGGAGGGGACGCGCATGCGCTGGCGCTCATCGCGGCGTTGCGCAGGAGAGGGGCACACCATCTCCCGCTGAAGGGGACCATAATGACGCGATGAGAAGCAGCGTTTCGGCATGTCGAGCCCGCGTTTCAGAGGGGGAGTGGAGAGAGGGAGGGGAGAAAGGAAGTGGAGAGGGGAAAATAGGGAGACGGGGAAGTGGAGAGGGGAGGAGAGCGGAGAGGGAGAGTGGGGAGGAGATGTGTGGAGAGGAGGTATGGGGAGAGGGTTTACGCATGCGTAGTAAGGGCGCTCAAGCCGCACACCACCACCACCACCGGTCTGAGCTCCGCTATAAGACACTTCGCATCTAAAATCAACTAGCCGCTGGTAGAGACCGAACTTATAACCTTCGAATAACGCGTCCCAGGCTTTACCAATTGAGCTACAGTGGCGGTCGCCTTCCCATTCCCATTAGTGTGTATTATTGGGTATATTATTTTAATCCTGGATTACACTCCTAGGATTACACAAAACATAAATGCCCAATAAACAATATGGCGTTTCTGAAATGAAAGAAAAAAGAAAAGAGAAACGGATGCTATTGCACTGCTTTAGGTTTCTTTTTGAGTTGCAAAATGACTAACCAGGAAGAAAAACTACGGGTTACAATAATATACGAGCAAAACAATAACTGCAGGTGCAGAAACGTTCTAATTAATTAATTAATTACGAGAAATTCACTATGCATACATCGTTGGCAGTCTTCCACTAAGGGCCTATAAAATCGAGTACTTGAATCATTCAAGCCATAAAATAAAGCTAGCTCATTTTGATTTTATTCCAATATCCTGACGTGAAACATACGTAACCACCGACGAAAACATGTGCCGGAACCCGTAGCGGCTTCTAAACCCCCCCCCCCCCAAAAAAAAAGTTCTCCTTACTTGCAAGAAATCGCTTTTGCTTGGTCTAAATGCATATAGCATCGCCTGCCACGGTAGCCTAGCAGCGGACCGCTTGAAAGAGCTCAGGGTTCCTCCCGGCTGGTCTGGCAAGGAGGAGAGAAAAGCGAAGTTTTTATGTACACATTTCTATCATGAATATCTTTGGACGTACATGTGTTTCAACACTAAGCAGCAGGTTATATTTAGTGGGTCTTCACTTTCGCTGAAACGGAAGCAATTAGTCATGTTTTGCCGTTTTCCGACAACTATACGTCGTCACAGGGAGAAGAGAAGGTGTTGATATACGAAAAGAGCATTGGTACTTTATCTCCTGAAAAAGTAACTATCGTACCGTCAGTATCGCAGCATCCATAGCAGCATCCTTGCTATGTAGACGGGTGCCTGCAAAAGATGCTGTCCCCACACCTCCTTTCTTACAGTGTTACTGTACTTGAAGAGCCATCCGAGGGAAAAAAATTAAGGCAGCTTCGTACTTGTGGTGCTAAGCCTGAAGGACGTGCGGAGCTAGGTGGCCTTCTCTGTTACAAGAAGGACGTCTTGCTGGGCGAGTTGGTAATATACCATTATTAAACGTAGCGCAAAACAACAGGGGCAAAGTAAAATGGCAACATACACAGCGCAGACTATCAATCTGAAATTTATTGAAGAACATTCCCACATATATACACACATATTCTCTGTTTCTCTTTATTTTTCTCTTCCCTCTTCTCGTTCTTTATTTATTTCTGCCTTTTTTTTCTCTGTTCGCTTCGTTTTTCTGTATTTTTTGTCTCTATTTGTATTGATTGCTTTCATTCTCTCTCTATCAATTTCTTTCTTTTTTTTTCTCTCTCTCTATTTCTCGCTCCCTCTTTCTCTTTATGTCTTTCTTCCCTTTAGCTTCTCTGCTTCTCTCTTTCTCTTTCTATACTGTGCTTTACTCTCTCCCCTCCTCCTTACCCTCACTCCCCTTTTCCACCGCCTTGCTATACTATGCTATACTATACTATACTATACTATACTATACTATACTATACTATACTATACTATACTATACTACAAAAGGCTATGTTATGCTCTGCTCGCGTGCCTGGATAGCCGAGTGGTTACGACGCTCGCCTTCGGATCGTGAGTACGCGAATTGGAATCCCGACTAGCAAGAAAATTTATCCGCCAGCTCTTTCTTTCTATACCTCTCTATATGCCTCTCTTCCTCTTTCTCTCTCCCTCTCTCCATGTATCTCTTCCTCTTTCTATCTAGCTCTTTCTTTCTATCTCTCTTTCGAATCGTTCTTTCGACCATCAGAGTTACTGCACCCCACGCCAGAGTAATTGGCGCACAAGCTCCGGGAGCGAAGCACAATATTAAGAAGTTGCCGGTTCATGATGATGATAATTTCTGTTCGCACCACCCGGCAGAGCGAAAAGCTTATACAGCTCTGCTGTTAAAAGAATTGTTCCGTGTGGAAACAAGGGCAAGGTTGTGATGCGAAGGAAGACAAAGACGTTTCCGGGGTCTGGGCAGCTTGGCCGCCAGCGGACGTGCTCTCTGGTTGTGGCAGTATCGCTCCTCTTCGGCCACTCAACATTCACTACAAGGGTGTGCGCGCCTTCGCCGACGGCGACCCATTCGAAGAAGGTCTGGATCATATTGCAGTCACTGGCGCAGAACTATACACTGCCACAGAAAGGAAGCACAGAACTGGCACCACATCGCCGGGCTCTCTTTCTTTTCCCTCTTTCTTTTCTCCTCCACTGAGAAGAAGGCTAGATAGAGGAGATGCGTAATTGTTCGGCCGACAGTGTACCGGAAATCTGGATCAAGGCGCACTTTGTCTCGTCTTTAGAGGCACCGCCACGCCCCGTGCGTCAATCTTAGAGCCTTTTGTATCGTGATGTCGTTCTGCGCAGATACTGCGGAGAGATCTCGCCAAACGTGGTAGCCTGTTTCGGAAGAGCTTGTCAATGGAATGGTAATTCCGCGGGGTTCTATGTAGGGCTGTCTTAGCCCGTGTTAGGTGCTTAAAAATGTTCGTGAGCGTCTTTTCACAGTGTATCTGTGTAACTAAACGGCAGGAAGGCAGCCAGTAAACAAGTAGAGGCTGCAAACCCTGCAGCCTTCGCTCACATCAACTTCGAGATTTCCTTTGTTGCACTCCACATGCTTTCTGTTAAATTTATGCAATGTCCACATTTATTTTATTTTATTTCCTAACATTCCCAGCGCAGAACGAGTATCTTACAGCAAATTTTACTACAGAACAAGCGCCGTAAATATAAAGTAAACTGTAACACCATTCCCACAGGTTTTATATCTCTTGATATGATCCCGCATGCTTACAAGGATTCTCCAACCATATGCAGGCATTCTACACTATGTGCACCGGGATCTCGTCAGATCAATACATGTTCAATCCACGGGCAACAAGGAGTCTGTAAACGGAAGACAACCTGCATATCTCACATACAATACGTCGTGTCATCTATTCGTACATATCTGACGACCTATCTTGCTTAGTTTATGCTTGTCTACCTTTTATTTTATTTTTTTCTAGTCGTAATCTATGCGCAGAACGAATATTTCAAAGCATACTTTACTATAGCTAAAATATTGCCATTACCACAAGCTTTGCACCCGTTACATGATCCCATATGCTTACTCGGATTCACCGAACATATGCAGGTATTCTATTCCACGAACACCGGCATATTGTCAGATCAATAAAGGTATTGGTTCACGGACAACAAGGAGTATGTAAAACGAATAAAAACCGCGTGTGACACGAACACGACGAGGTGTCATCTGTATGGAGACATTTAGGGACATGTATTTGTTCACTTTTGCGTGACTGCATCTCATTCTATTTTCTCTCGTGGAACTCACCGCGCAGAAGAATATTTTATAGCACACTTTATTGCAGAGAGACGCGTCGTGAAATATAAACTAACCTGACACACAATTACGCCAAATATTTCAGCCTTTCTGCGATGCCACAAGCATACAAACACTCACATAAATATGTGCATTCGTTCTATTCCACGTCTGCCGGGATCTCGTCAGATCAACACACATATTTGTAGACGGACAGCAAACAGTCGTGTAAACGGAGAATAGCTTGCCTTCCGCACATGCATGACGAGGTGTCGTCTCTTTATACATGCGCATGCATAATCCTGCAGCTGAAAAGCGTATATAACAAACAACCATGTTTTCATCGCATTGCCGCTAGTCTTTATGAACTCTCACTAAAGCGTCCGCAACCAGTCAGAACTGTCGCTGCGGCAGCAAGCTTTGCAACGAGCAAAGTTTTTTTTTGGCAGCTATAAAAGTAGGCGTTCGTTGTAATAAAGGTTTTAGCGTGGATAGATTGGGCCGAAAGGGAGTTTCTCAAGCCTGCTGCTTTTCGCTCCGATTACTAAACATGGTTCCTGTCTGCTATGTATTGCTTCCACATCAGCCTGCAACTTGACATGCTCGCGTGAAAACAGGCCCTCAAGAACGCATACGTGTAAAGGAACGCGCGTCAGGTCTTCTAAAGAGTTACTACATTCCGACTTTTTTAATGCGGCTTTGTTTTACGCGAACGGCATGCATGGGTAACCTGTTACAAAGCCAGCCGTTAAGCGCGTCACGCTGCTGCCGAGCAGCATCGAAAGCAGAAAGAGCTGTATAGGCTTAACAGCAACAAAGAACAAGCAGCGAGGTGCCAGGAGCGTCGGCCAGCGTGTTAACTGAGTATAACACGCAGAAGCGGTGACCCGTATGCATCCATCACAATTACGTGCAGGCTGGACGGCGTTGCTCAACCTAGCACACCATTTTGACAGCCGCCTGTGAGCTAGATTCTGACATGTTCACAGCTAACATCGTGTCGTAACCCTCGTGAGGCTCTTCGCCACGAGAATATCCCGCAGACGAAAGGCAAGCCTGATGTAATAAGTAGAGACCGGATTTTAGGCAAATGCGTATTTTGTTCCTTGCGCTCTTGTCGTGCCACTTTGATATATGAGCATGAATTAGAGGTTAAGAAGTGCTTTTATAGTGTTTTTATGGTGCCTAAATGCCTATTTTTGGCGTTTGTGCCTAAATGCTTACAAATGCCTATAAATGCCTATTTTCGAAAGTGGCGCTTATATCAACACTATTTAGCCTCAAGTTTAGCTCCCGGGTGCAGTTTGAGACCGTTTTCATGCCACCGCGCAACACTGACTGTTCGGAACTATGGGGTTAAACCTAGTCCTCTAGTTCAAGCAACTCCCGGAAACAACCGCTCGCAGGAGTGAAGTGGGACACGCCAGCGAGTATTCGCCGCCGCACTGACATGGCGCGAGCGGTTGACGAATGCGAGACCGCGGAGAGTGCTTCAGTGGAAACGAGAGTGAAGAGCAAAACAGAGAAAGAAAAATGGGATGTGCACGCGGGTTTTGTTTTCTTTGTAATTTACTTTGTCAGGTGTTCACTGCACTAGCGTGGGCAGAAATATTTTTCGGAGGGGGGGGGGGGGGTCAACCATACATTACGTATGTTGGTGCGTGCGTTTGTATATTTGCGTGTATATTTACACATGCAAAACTGAAAAGTTCCGGGAGCGGGGGGGGGGGGGGGGGGGGGGGAGGGAGGGTCAACCCCTGAAGACACCCCCCACTCCCCTGGCTACGCCAGTGGTTCACTGGCAGGGGCTATATGCGATTCGACTCGGCCAGTAGGAGAAATCCCTCCCTTCTGGTCTTTTAGCGATCTGGCTACCTGTTCCTGCTTTGCCCTTCTCATTCATGCCAAAAAGACACCCAGCAGTGTCTCCATTCGAGAGTGAACACTTGACTCACCGTGCAAAACACGGGAGAAACCGTGTTCTGGGAACCGTGCGGGACAAAGCACAATTGCACGGCTATGTTCAACTGTTGGCGCCTTTGCGCCAGTGGCGTAGCCAGGGGGGTGGCGACACCTGGCCCGTGCCCCCCCCCCCCCCCCCCCACGAACATTTTTTCCCAAGGTATACACAGCACAAAATGACACTCGACCTCACTTACCTGCCCAGACCCAATGTCGGATCAAGGAGGTGCCCCCCCCCCTCCCCCGAAAAAAATTTCGTCCTATGCCACTGCTCTGTGCCCTCTTAAGCAATAACACTTTTGTTTTCTTCTCATCGATAGTGGTCGCGCACGTCTTCGTTTGAAATTATTTCCATTTATGCGAAAATTTATTGTGCCTATATTTAAGATTTTGGAAGCCTAAAATGATGTTTTGCTTGCCTATTTTTGGCGCCTAAAACGAGCTTTTTTAATGCCTAAAAATCCGGCCTCTAGTAATAAGTAACGGCGTTTGTCTTAGTGGCAGGTAGCTGTTCGTAGACGCCTACAGCTTGATACTGGACTGGCTCGTTGAGATTACTTCCCGTCTTGTATATATATTTTTTTGTACTGGTTTTAGCATTTCGTAAAGAGCTTGCTTGCTTTTCTTATGCGCTGTTTAAGAGAGAAGAAATATTAGAGAAGGAAAGGCAGGGAAGTTTACCAGTCTAGGAAAACCGGTTTGCTACCCTACACATGGGAACAGGGTGGGGTTGATTTAAAGATGGAGAGGAAAGAGAGAGAGAGAGAAAGATAGAACATGACAAAGCACACACAGAGTCAGTCACAGTCGGCCACTCTCATCGCAGCTGAAGGCGACGAAAGCACTGCTGAGGTTTTTAAGAGACAAATTTGCACAAGCGGCCGTGACAGAAATGTCGCGTATGCGTTGTTTAAGCTTTTTGTTCTGATTGCGGGGTTCTCAAAACCTCAGCGGGCATGCGCCACTGGAAGCGGATGTGTGCCAAGACGCTCTTAAAATAGCATAGCCATGCATTAAGTGTATATAGTACAGCAAGGAGGTGGGTTAACGTTTAATCGATAATCGATCAATAACCAATAAACTCTAGAAAATGCTTGGATGTGCTTAGCATAGCTCAAATACATGGCGAAAGCTCAGTGATAACCAATCAATAAACAATTAATAGCCAATCAATAGCCAATCAATAGCTAATCGATAATCGGTGAATAATCAGCAAATTCTGGAAATGATTGGATGAGTTTAGCATGGCCCAAATACATGGCTAAAGCCTAGTGATAACCAATCGATAACCAATGAATATGTAATCGATAATCGATCAATAACCAATAAATTCTAAAAAAACATGGCTGATCCCTCCGTCATAGGAATCGGTATAACACGAAAGTGAAACGTGTCTTCACAGAAGTTGTGCTTATCGTGTAGTAATATATGAGAGCCTCTACAATGTCTACTGGTGTTTGACAGACCCGTTTCACGTCGATTTCCCCCAAGTCGACGCCTAGTGGCATGTCTCCATCGCGACGACTAACGCAATGTCATGATTAAACCGTTGTGGTAGCTGAAGTTGTGAACATATATTTGGAATCAGCGAATCGTGAATCGCGCGTAAAGATGACATCAACAAGATCATAATCAACACTGGTACCCGATATGCACTTCTTCAAAACGTCGTCAATTAAGGAGAGAAGCGGCACGGTGTGCGCTTACTAGTATTGGGTTACCGACGCCTGTGTTTATGCATACACTACTATACTGCGCTTCAGCAACACGGGAGGCAGAGGTTCGTAGCTTGAGCCGCAAACGCGTGCGTCCCGCTGGCCTCTGTCTCGCTCCACCAAGGCACGACATTCACCCGTCGAAATCGTGTCCTTTTTGCAACGCGTATTGCAGCAATTTTGTTAGTCGGGGCTCTCGCAATCGAAGTAGTCAGCGGCAGAGAAATCCCGTTGGTGCATGTGGAAGCTGCACTACTCCGATGAGCCAGCGCACGCTAACACGAAGCGAAAGGAAAAATAACGTAACTGCGTCTACGTTCCCTCGGCGACGCCAACGCGGCCAGTGTCCCTCGCTGGTATGGAGACGCTTTAACCATGGCCTCCGAAATCACGCGCAATCTCGGAGTAAGCGCTAGTTAGTATCAATCGTGACGCATTACTTCTTTTCACATCTCACAGACGGCGGCACCGCCCCGCTCCGCCCCGCCTACCTACACCGCCAACAGAGAGCACAGTGCGAAAGAGGATGTGTGCAAGATATAAGGCGCGTTCGTGGAGTGTCCGTCAACTGCGAAGTTGGCTTAGTCGGTTGAGCGCCGCGGCGGCAAGGTCGTGGGTTTGATTCCCAGCGACAGATCTTTTTCTTTGTTTTTTAGATGCGTCTGTGTAGCGCTGTCCGTCCGTCCGCACAAACGCGAGTCAACGCGCTTCCCTCGGCGCAGGTGTTGGAGCGGTGCCAAGTAGGTCACGCCGCAGCTGGGCGTTGACGTCACGCACCCCTCGCATGCTTCCCTCGCAGGTGCGCGCGTACGTCACTCTCTCCCTCACCCGCCGGAGCGCCGCAGCTGCCGGCTCCAACGCCAGCTCGCCTCCCGTGTCTGCGTTTCAAACAAACGTTTACACCAGTAAACGCTACACCGAGTTTCGCTTCAAACGAATCTTCCAGCGCTCGCCGCAGCACCCGCGTTAGCGCTGTTCAACCCGTGACGCCACCCGTGCGCAACGCTGCTGTTTGGCATCCCATCAGCGTTCCCTTTGGGGAGATGGTCAAATTTTTTTTCTTTCTCACCCGTTGGCGTCCATTTTATCAGCGTCATAACCGTGACTGAAGTACTTGGTGGACCCCGGCATAAAACACTTTCGTGTTAAAAAATGCGTGGATGTCCGCAGCCTGACCCAAAAAAAATGCGTGACCGATATGTTGTGATAAACAACAGATAGCCAATGAATAATTAATCAATAATCCCTAAATCTAGAAAATGTTTGCCCGCGCTTACCCTAGCCGTACATACAATGTGCCACGAAAGAAAATGAAGAAAGAGAAAAAAGATAGAAATGCAATGAAAGAAATAGACAGACAGAGGAAGAGATGGAAAGAAACAGACAACATAGCATAGCCTTGTATAGTAAAGGGGTGGGAGAGGAAAGTGCTTAAGTGCCCCAATTTTTTCTGGCCTTTCATGCATCAAGCATGAAACAGAACCTTCGTTCAAATCTATTAAGACCAACCAATAAGGTTAACATAGAGCCAATAATGGATCTTGCATAAAAATGTGCACCTAGAAGAGAGAGAGAAGAAATAGTAGAGAAGGAAAGGCAGGGAGGTTAACCCGTATAGGACAACCGGTTTGCTACCCTACACATGGGGACAGGGTGGGGGAGATTTAAAGATGGAGAGGAAAGAGAGAGAGAGAAAGATAGAAAGATAGCACATGACACAGCACACATATAATCAGTCGGTCACTCTTGCGTGACAGTTGGTCACTTTTGCGTGGCACGCGACATTTCTGTCACAGTCGCTTGGCCAAGTACGTCGCTCTCAAAAACCTCAGCAGTGCCTTCGTCGCCTTCAGTTGTGATGTCTTCTGTTGACAACATGCAAGTATTGTTTGAACAGACATTTGTCTACTGTCAAGGCGCGCTAGAACGGACGCCAATGACTGTCTTTGAGCATTATATACCGGAGAGTCGCACAGGACGTGGTGTAGCGTCTCCTCGCAACGACAGGCATCGCAGAGAGCGTTGTCGGCCATTCCAATTCGAAAGGAATAGGATTTCGTAAATGCCACCCCAAGCCACAAGCGATAAAGCAGTGTGGCCTCTCTTCGGCGGAGTCCAGTTGGCATACAGATATGCATCAAAGAGGACAAGTGGCGTTGACGATTAGTCCGGTTGGTTTGGCTGCTTGGTGGGCACCATAGAGCGAGCGTGATCTCCTGTGCAAGGCCTCGAAGACTGCTGGCAGCGTCAGACCTTGAAAGTGGGATGGTATCTTTCTGTGTGCTTTCATGAGCTGCCCGAGCGGCATTATCGGCCTGTTCGTTCACTATGACGCCGCAGTGACTTGGCAGCCATTGAAACGTCACGTTGTGCCCTTTCTCATATGAAGTGTGGAGAAGACCTCGAATTTCAAATACGAGCTGTTCGTATGGCCCGCGACGCAGAGCAGATAGCACAGATTGTAGGGCTGCCTTTGAGTCGCTGAAGATAGACCAATGTTGAGGTGGTTCCCGATTAACCAAACAAAGTGCAGCGCGCAGAGCAGCTAGTTCCGCAGCTGTCGACGTCGTGGAGTGGTCGGTCCTAAAGCTGATGGTAATAGCTCTTGCTGGGACAACCACCGCACCGGACGAACACTGGATGTTTGTGGAACCATCTGTATATATATGTACACTGTCCGCATACTTCTCGTACAAAAGAAGCAGAGACAGTTGTTTCAACACAGGTGACGACAGCTCAGATTTTTTCCGGATCCCTGGTACACTGAGTTGAACTGTGGGTCGAATAAAACACCACGGGGGCATCGGTGGTTTAGATACAGTGGTGAAGCCAGAGGGAAGTTTGTCGTTGTACTTGACGATAGTTTTAGAAAATGATGCTTGGCGCCTCTCTGTAGGCAGTGTTCCAAGGTGATGACAGGGTGCACGTGCAAAATGTCTGACGTGCGTTCTTAGGACTTCCACCGTAATGTGAGTTTGCATTGGATGGTCACGAGCAATCGCAATAGTTGCCTCGATTGACGTACATCTGGGCAAACCAAGGCACGCTCTGAGTGCTTGAGCTTGTACTGCCTGCAGAACACGAATATTGGTCTTACAAGTATTACTCAGCACGGGCAGGCTATATCTAAGAAAACCGAGAAAGAGCGCTCTGTAGAGTTCCAGCATTGCGTCTACTGACATCCCCCACGTCTTTCCTGCCAAGAACTTGAATAACTGGGAAATTGCTGTCAGGCGCTGCTTCAGGTAGGCCACGTGCGGGCTCCAACATAGGTCCCTGTCGATGATTACGCCAAGAAACATGTGAGTTCTGGCATAAGGAATGGGCCGCCCGTTGATTGAGAAGACATAAGGTTTCATTAGTTTCCGAGTGAATGCCACTAGTGCGCATTTTTCTGGTGATATGCTGAGACCTTGTTTACACAAGTAGCTAGCTGTCAAAGTTGCTGCTCTTTGAAGCCGCGCACGTATCTGAGGACGTGTGACTGCCGAAGTCCAGACACAGATGTCGTCTGCGTATATTGAAACCTTGATGGTAGTTGGCAAGTAGTCAGCAAGCCCAATAAGTGCGAGTTTGAATAGCGTCGGGCTGAGAACTCCGCCTTGAGGAACGCCCCTGGAGGTATAGCGTCGTGTAGTTGGGCCATCGTCTGTTAACACAAAGAATGACCTTGCAGCCAGGTAACTTGCAATCCACGAAAAAATTCGACCACCGAGGCCAACCGCCGCAAGTGCATCGAGAATGGCCTCATGTAATACGTTATCGTATGCACCTTTCACATCTAAGAACAAAGCTGCAGATAGTCGCTTACGGGACTTTTCGTGCTGAACATACGAAACGAGATCAACTACATTGTCGATGGAAGAGCGGTCACGTCGGAAACCAGCCATGGAATTCGGGTAAATCTTGTAGTGTTCAAGATACCACTCAAGGCGGCCAAGGATCATTCTTTCCATCATCTTTCCTACGCAGCTGGCTAGTGCAATTGGGCGGTATGAGGCGAGTTCGAGGGGCGATTTGCCCTGCTTCAAGAGAGGCACCAAGCGGCTTACTTTCCAGTCGTCGGGAACATTGCCATCCTGCCATGAGGAGTTGTAGAGGCTCAGCAATTCTCTCCTTGCGGCTCCTCCCAGGTTGCACAAGGCTCGATATGGTATACCATCTGGACCCGGAGTGGTAGAACGCCTGCAGAGAGCTAGTGCCGCCTCGAGCTCCTCCATTGTGAAAGGGAGGTCCATGCGGCAGTCACGGGAATGGGGGACGTCACCTCGGGCTGGAGAATCTGGACGAGTCGTTTGGTTGGCGATCCGCGCACAAAAATCTTCTGCGACATCGATGTCTTGCCGCCCTTCAAAGAGTGCGAGCGCTTTGAATGGAAAACGTTGCTCCGGAAGGCAACGCAGACCTTGCACAGTTTCCCAAATGTGGGAAAGTGGCTTGCGGGGGTCTAGCGTCTGGCAAAACCTTGTCCAACGTTCCGACGCTAATTTATCCATGCGACGCTGAATCTTCTTTTGCATCCTCCTGGCTGCCCTAAGATCGTGAGTTGATTTCGTGCGCCGATATCGACGCTCCGCCCGGCGCCGCAGTGCTCGAAGTCGTTCCAACTCTATGTCGAGATCGTTTCGCGTGGAAGAGATTGTCAACGTGCGAGTGGCCTTTTGCATTGTACTTTAATTGTTTTCTGTAACCCAGATTGTAGGCCCTCGCTGCAAGCATTTTCCATGTCAGATTTGAAGGTGGTTCATTGAGTCGCTCGAATGGTCTTCCGTAGACCAGATCTTGACAAGCCTTTGATGCTAAGGTAGATGGGAATGTGATCACTCCCGTGTGTCTCAACATCTGGAAACCACTTGACACATCTGGCGAGAGAGTTAGAGACAAAAGCAAGGTCGAGGCAGCTGCCGTATGTCACGCCTCGAAGAAAGTGGGGCAACCATCATTCAGGAGAGTAAGGCCATAGTGAGGCGGCGCTTGCTAATCTTCGTCCTCTTGCATTTGTCCTTAGACTTCCCCATGCAGGGTGGTGCGCATTGAAATCTCCTATGATAACCCATGGAGCAGGACAAACACTCAAGATATCCGCTAATCTTCGTGAATCGAAATTGCTTGAAGGCGATATATACACGCCTATGAGAGTAAACAGGAGTTTGTTCTTTTTAACAGTGATGCATACATATTGATTGTCATCGTGAGGCGCAATTGGTTGCACCACATAGGTGAGTTCACGACGAACAAAAACGATGATTTTGCTGCACGCACCGTTTGTTGAAGACATGACAGCTTCGTACCCTGACAATCTGGATGGTTTCGACAAATTGGGCTCACAAATGACGATCAGTGGAAACACATTACTATACACAAACTGACGAAAATCTGAAAAGCGTGATTTAAGCCCTCTGGCGTTCCATTGGATGATGGACGCTGATTTGACTTCTTGACGGAAGGATGAGGTATGGGTAGCCATCTTTCTATTCGAGAGATTCAAGCACTGGGCTTAAGGCGTCCAGCACTTTAAGTGCGCTTCGAGCTGATGTTGTTCCCATGTCCACTAATATCGCTCGGATGGCTCCCATGAGGGAACGCAGCACCGAAATGACTTGATGATCTGTTTTAGGTATACCATCCATGACTGGAGATGGCTCCGGTGGAGCGGCGACCTTCCGAGGTTCCTTGTCAAGGGGCCGGGTCGGAAGCGTAGGCTATTCCTCTGGAGGAAGATGCTTATCCGCTGCCTTCGTGGAACTGGTGGGCACTTTCGCGGCGCGACTGAGTGGTGCCGCCACGGAGTGGGCACTATCATTTCGAGCATGCGCGTTCTTAGAAGACGTACGATGACGCCGACGTCGACGCCGACGCTTGACAACTTCGGCTGCCTTTCTGTGGGTCGAGTTGTCTCGAACCATTTGCTTGAGAACCGCACGCTCCTTCTTGATGCGAGGACAGTCTTTCGACGAGGCAGCATGAGGACCGCTGCAGTTGGCGCACTTCAGAGTAGTGGCACGGCAGGTGTCTTCTGCATGAGGTTCAGCGCAACGGGGACAGAGTAGCGAGTTGGGGCACACGCCTCTGACGTGTCCTAGCCTGAAGCACTGATGACACTGAAGCGGCTTCTGTATGAATGGCCGAACCGGATGGCGGAAATGTCCGACTTTCACGTGGGATGGTATGCAATCCCCCTTGAAAACCAATTTTACGCAGCGCGTATTCCCAAGGCGACGCACTTTCGTAATGACAATGCCCTCGTTTGCCGGCTTGATGAGGGTAGGTAAGTCAGCATTGGGAATGGCAATGTCAATGTCGTAAATTACACCGGCTATAGATGTATCATCCATCGGGATAAAGGGGCGCATTTTAATGCCGCCTAGCTCCGTCATTTGTTGAAGCTGCCCCAGAGCACTCACGTTGTTCACGTCTATGGCAAGGATGCTCTTCCGTGGATTAATCCTGATGTCTTTAATTTGATCCGGCACCGCACGTTCCAGAATAACGGATAGGGCTTGCCTGTTCAGCAGTCGTAGGTTGCTTGAGGGATCCTCCGGCATGAAGATGATGACATGCGGCCAGCGCGCAGGCCTTGACTGCATAGTCGCTGTACTCGCAGGCGTCGAAGGCGGTGCGTTGATGATCTTTCTCTTCGCCCTCTTACCCCGGACGGGTATGAAGCTGTCGTCTGATGTGTCGTCTTCTGACATAGAGTACAGCTCGGTGTCCTCAGTGTCACTGGGAGAGCCAACTCGCTTCCTTGCGATTGACGGCCGCGATGACTTCTGGCCAGACGGGCCTCTGGCCTGCTCCGCGTCCATGACCGCAAGACGGGGAGGCGAGGCACCTCGAAAAAGCGAAGGTTTCACTAAAAAGTCAGAGAGCACAGAAACAAGCGTTCTGCTTGTTCACTAGCAATATTTTCTTACGAAAGCGAAAAATTGTCATTCACCAGTTATGTAGCACGATGTTACATAGAAAACCCATACGGATTTCATTAAAGAAAAGCCACTCATTCGTAGAAAAATAAAGTCCTGCTCGGATATTCGATTCCGGGACCAATGCCCCTGTATTCGCAATGCCCATAGACTGTCGCGCCGCCACGCGGAATTCAGGAGCGTCCTCTCGATGAGGGTTAGTAGACGACAAAATGGCAGCACTACGCAGTCGCTCCCTTGTTCGGCTGTGCTAACCTCAGTGTTAACACGTTGGCAAGGAAGGAACACTACGACTTGGCATGTTCCCTGCATCAGTGAACAAACCGGGCCCTCCGTAACACGAGAAATCTGATTCGTTCTTGCGAGGCGCGAAGTTTTCGTGAAAATACCTGGCGACTCGCGCTTTCAACGCTAGCCCACAGCGTACGTATACTATATCAGCTTCGCGAGGCTTTTTGTTGCCACGTAGGTTAGTTAAATGTTATCGTCTGACATATTCAGTTGAAGCTCACCCTGTTTTACTTGTATATAGCATTGGTCAGTGTTTCTTGTAGTGCATGAATCCCATAACACTGTACGCGGGAGGTCGCGCCGGCTCGCGATGTGGTCTTGTAAAACAGCGATCTGAAGTTGTCGAGACATTAAAATATACCTCTATCCTTTGTCAGCAAAGCGGTGTTACTAATCGTGCGAGCGACGTTTCAATCATTCGAGGACGCGTCTGCTCCACGCCTTTCGTGGAGCGAACGCTTTCCACGCCGTCCTTCGCCAGTGTGTTGGTTTCATAGCCAGCGCTGCGCTGCTTGTTTTTGTACGTTTGTTGATAGGTGGCAGCACACTGCAAGCAATTTGCTCGTTGACCGATCTGAGAGCGAAATGTTCTCCGCGCCCAGACGTCTCTGTAATTGTAAACGTGGTGACGCGGAGTGGTCGAAGTTGTTCGGCGGAGGAAATTCTTCAGATTGCTTTCAGCAGTGATGTTGAAAGAAACCATGTTGACGACGAGGATTTTTCACTGGACGTAGAAGACTGTGAAGGCACCGAGAGTGACAGCGACGGTGAACGATCAGCTGCTAACTCACGAGGAGCGAGTTGCACTTCACGTCCCCTCGTGCGTTAATGTTCTTTCACGCTCGTAAGTCACTTTGATTGTATTTAATGTATAATATCCTTGAGCGAGATCAAAATAAACGCATAGTTCCTCTTGTGCATTGCATGTATCAATTATTGTGGATAGTATGGAGCGCCGCATGCCGCCAACACGCTCGAGCTCGACCAGAGAAGCGAAATGGTTAGAGAGTTGGAACGTGCAGTCACAGCCACAATCCACGCCTCTCGGCTAACTTCTTCGACGTTGCGAAAAGGATACGTGTGTATTCTTTTCGATATTCGTGTTTCGATCGTGCTGATCGAGCCTGCAACATGCGAGTGAAGTGAATTGCACACGGCTAGAGTCTCAGCATGGCTGTGACACAAGCGCTACTGAATGGGAAGTTAAATGCTTGTGTTCCGTTGAAGACGTACTCCGCGTTCCCGACTGCACAAGTAATGACGACGGCGTATTATGTTTGCCAACCATCACCACGTTAAACGTGCGGTCTCGTGCAGCAGCGACGGCGCTACTCGCTGGCGGCCTACTACTGCGGCAAATCCGTAAGGCAGGCTCGGTACAACGTATCTATAAACGTTGGCTCGGTACGTACTACCTCGGAGTGCCGTTCTGCTCATACGTCAATTTTTGTTCATGCAATTTTCTGTAGCACGCACAGGATTTCGCAAAGCATCGTTATGCACGGTAACGGAGCTGAAATATAACCTTTCACACCACAGCAAATAATTAGGTGGCGAGTACTTAGCACTTTCCATGGTTTGGGAAAGTAGTTTAGTCTCATATCCAATTCAGCACAGCTCGTGACTTCATCCGGTGAAAGTGGCACGGCCCGTACGTCCGCACGTACTATCTGTTCCTATGCTAACAAACGGGGTTGACCCTCCTCCTGGCGCCATCTTGAAAAGCACGGCGCGCCACCTATAGTTCGTGGGCATTGCGAATAGGCGGCCGCTCTGGCACCTGAGATCAGGGTGTCGGAACGGAACGAAAAGCGAAAACGAAAAAGGAAAAAAAAACGATATTTTTGACCGGAACGAAAACGTAACCGAAGTTTTATCTATTATTTCGTTCCGGAGTGAAACCGACATTTTTTCAATCGTTTTTCGGTTCACGAGAAAACTTCGCAATCCGGAAAAACTGCGCTCATTCATTGTGAGCATAACTCAGGGTAAAGTATTAGCGCGTACCTTAGGAAGGAATTTCAAAGCAAAGTTATGTTGACATTGTGCGAGAAATGAAAACAGTGGCAGCCAGAAATGTTTATATTAACGCAAGTAGACTTTTGCGCGTCTGTCACGCAGGCCAAAGTGAAGAGGGCATTGTAGGCGCTGAAGTTTGTTACAGCGAAAACTGTTATGAGATCGCAACAGCTGATTTTGGCACCATAGTAGTCCGCCGCCGCAGGTGTCCGTGACCGCTATCGCGTGAAATAAGAAAAAAAATGAAATAAGAAACACATTTCTAGGATCGGATGGGATTTTAACCCGCGCCCTCTGCGTGGCGGTCGAGTCTTCCACCACAGTGCCATGCTGGTGCTTGCAACTCCTTCGCAAAAACGCCAGACCTGCGCGGAGAGCGCAGCACACTCACAGCGAAGGCTGGAAGAGCGGCATGTCTAGAGCCCGTTATAAACCCTCTTGTGGCTACTAATACAAGTACACTAGCAACGTACCCACTACGCCAGAAATCATAATATTTTTTTAAGTTGGGAAGCACCCACCCCATCATTATTCGTCATTCTGCAGAGAATCGAGATACCATCTGTAAGGCATTATGGGCACTTTGTTGATGCGACGGTTGAGACGATGAAGAATTATGGCTGACGAGAACCTCTCGAGGCGAGTGATGCACGATGTTTCTTGAACAAACTATGCGGTTCGGATTGTCCAAAGAGACTTGGTTTGCGAACGGAGCTCAAAACTCACAATTATATACAATTGATCTTAGAATGGAATTTCAAATTCCGATTAAAATTATCCGTTCTGTAGAAACATTAATCCACAGACTTCGTCTAGGCATTGCCTACACTGCGAGCTTCCAATATAGGATAAGAAAAACTAACTGCGCTACATGTACATGTGAAAAGGCAGAAGAAGACATAGAACATCTCCTTCTACACGGCAAAAATTATGCTGTTTCCCGTAAAAAATTCTTAGAAACACTAAACAGATTGGATAGACAGCCGCTATCATTAGCAAGTTTTGGGTCTATTGTCAACAGAAACCTTACAAAACATTGCTGGACGCGCCTTAGTACAGTTTTTAGAAGAGTCGGAAACATCAAAAAGATACTGATTCACATTTGTAATTATTCTTCATATTGAGATACTTCTGGTCACATGTTTCGCGTTGCGTCTTGTGATTCAAGACAGCTGTGTTTAAAGTGCGGGCAAGGGCCCAGTGGCTGTTGTGTGATTGCATTGTACAAAGGACTGCGAGATGGACTCTTCGGCAAAGTGCGAACTTTTTTTGTATGTCTTGTGTATGAACATTGTTGTCAACACGTGGACATTATGCATGACGTGAGAACATTCCTTTTAAAAGGACATTGTCGTGAGTGAGTTTTACAATACTCTACTTTTATTCGAAAATTCGTGACGCAAATTAATAAGTAAGGGAAGAGGAGTAGCCGGAGCCATGTATAGGCACCAACCTCTCCTTAAACAAAGTTAATAAAAAAAAAGAATTATGCTGAGTCCTTTGTAATGGGTTGGAAGCTTTAAACGAACTACTTGTTACGTAATTCACATTGTATGACGCCCGGTCGTTACTTAACTCTCGGACCACGCTTTATAACATACGTTAACGTGAGAAAGAGAGAGAGAGGGGTAATTAACTTTATTGAAATCCTGATGAAATGGATCATGGAGCCTTTGGGCTTCCTTGACAACCAATAGAAGTACACTTGCGAGGAACCCACTACGCTATAAATCATAATTTTTGTGAAGTAGGGAAGCAGCCACTATGCAATTTTTCGTCAATCTGCGGAGAACCGTGGTACCCGCTAAACACATGTGCGACATTCTGTGCACTTTGTTGATCCTGTGGCTGATGACGATGAAAAATTCTGGCAGAGCCCTTTGTAATGGGTTGGAAGCATTCAACAACCTACTCGTTGCGCAATTCGCATTGTGTGACGCCTGTTAACAGAATTCGCGTTGTGTGACGCCTGTTTGGTATTTTGCTCTTCTACCACACTACAGTACATATGTTAATGTGGTTCCTTCCCGATATGAAGCCTGTATATGATCTTTTTGCAAAGCAGTTTCAAGCAACGGCATGGCTTTGAGGTAGAATACTGGGCTACCAGGCAGAGGGCGGAGGTTCGAACCTCGTTCCATCCTGAATATTTTTTCTTAATTCATTTTTTTTATTTCGCGCGACAGTGGTTACGGACACCGACGGCGGTGGCGGCGGCGGACAACTACGGCGCCAAAAACGGCCCTTGTTGGGATCTCATAACAGCTTTCGCTGTAAAATACTCTATACAGGTGTCATGTCAGGCAAGGAATCGTGTTAACATATGTAATATAGCGTGGAAGAAGAGTAAAATAACAACCAGTCATCACACAATGCTAATTACGCAGAGTATGTGGTTTAATGGTTCTCACGCACTGCAAAGTGTTCAGCTATAATTCTTCATCGCCATCAGCCACAGCACAAAGTACATATAATGCCTCACACATGTTTAGCGGGTACCACGAATCTCCGAAGAGTCACGAAAAATGGCATAGTGGGACCTTCGCTACTTCAGAAAAATTACGGCGATTTATGGCGTAGTAGGTACCTTGCATGTGTACTTGTATTAGTTGCTCCAAGAGGTTCTACAATAGGCTCTACAAAATCCGCTCTTCCAGCTTTCGCTGTGACTGTGCTGCGTGTTCCGTGCAGGCCTGGCGATCTTTCTATCAAAACAGCGTACTTGCACATCAGAGAATACACTCGATGACGTGCTGCTTCTGAGATCGTTCTCACTCCCTTGACACAAAGCATTGTGCCTGCTCAAAACATTCGTAATTGACTTTTGAGAAAATAAATACTACGACTTTGAAGGGTATACTGGTTTGTGCTGGTTGGTAGGAATTCGTGGTACAGTTACTTCCGCTCTACTGAAGAGCATGTTTTACCCCTGTCCCACTTTCTTAAGAGGAGGGAAAGTTAGTATATCACAAATCCAATGTTTTTTATGATTACCTTAACTTCAAATTCTTTCATACAAAAAAAAAAACCGTTACGAACCATTACGGAACATTTTTTTTTTTTTCGTTCCGGAACAGAAACGGAAGGGAACTTTTTGCGGTGGAACGAAACTAAAACCGAAATAAAAACATTTCGTTCCCACACCCTGCCTGAGATAGCTGCAGGAGTCAAGTTGCTGTGCTAGGGCGAATTAATCGACAACGCGAAATCTAGGACACTGAATTCGGTGGAGGAGCTGAAGGATGCACAATGCCTGTCTGCAATATTCTATTTTGGACGGTGTCTCGTTCCCGCCATTAGCAATTCGTGATCGGGACACAAGCATGGGGACTTTTTCTCGGGAATAACTCTTGAGAGCGAGCAATTGCATCCTGCTAGCCAATCGGTTGTTGCCGCGTTCTCTCCTTCAGTGCGAACGTCTTTCATATTGGTAAAAATTCCCATTAAGTCCTCACTCAGTCATACATGTGCGCCCGAGTTCTCGCAATCTCGCTCGGCCTAAAAGACTGACAGAAAGAGGGAGGAATCGAAGTGGTGCGCATAAGACAAAAGGAAAGCAGCCGTTTTCCGTATACAAGCCTCTGATATAGGGCGTGGAATTTCTCCAATTTCGCAGGAATGTTCCGGAGGGCGCTTATTTTTTTTTTTCGCGCGCCTTATGCTGACTTCTGTACGCACTTCACGACGATTAAGGCCACGCCCACGGGCAAGGTTTCCCGGCTTCTACCTTGCATGCAATCAAAATGTTGGAAAGCAATGGACTTGGGTGCCGTGGTACCGGGCGACAGGGAGTTGTATTGGAAAGAAGGAAATAATACGTGTCTTATAAAATTTCGCATGGCACATGAACTATTTGAAGTTTCATTGCCACTATTTGGAAGCGCAACCAGACGAGGCAGAGCAAAGCGGAACACACACGCTTTGTCTCGTTTGTTTTGCGCTTCCCAATAATCGCTATGAACCAACTGCATAGCATATCTACCCCCAGGCTTGAACACTTAGTGGCCAATTGCAGTGATGAGCAGTCGTCGATCGAGAGTTTTCGCTGGAACCAACGCATCGACTAGAGGGCTTGTCAAAATGACGCAGCCACTGACGAATACTATAGTTGCTTTGTCGAAATGCTGGCTTCAGTTACTTTTTTCTTTTTTTTTTAATGATTTCCCACCTCACAAAGCTTCGTCATACATAGCACAACTACGGAAGGTAGGGGAAAGAAAGGATGAAATTTTCTTCGCATATCTATATCAATCATAGGACCTGAAATAATAAAGACAGGGAGATTGTATGAGCGACTTCTCACAGCCTTCGGAAGTGCACTAGACTTCTTTCCTTTTATACTTCTAACTGATTAACCACGCTAACCATTCTAACCAATGTCCTGTTCACACGGCCGCATCGTTGCTTCTATGCAGGTGGCGTTCTGCACTGCTGTACCTCGATGTCACTGCTCACCGGCGCAGCCGTGTGAAGTTTAAACAGTCTTCCAACGTGGATTTGGCAAAACGTGACATGTAAAGCACAATTTATGTATTTGTACCTTAATAAAGGACACCAAACAAGGAAGTCGTTCTCTACTCCAGTCGGACGCACAAATGGTACGTTTCGTTATACAATAATTGATCATAACGTATCAAGGCGAAAGTTTCACTCTAGCGCATGCTACGTCGCTGCCTCTTCGACTTACATTTGATTAAGAGTTCACCACCTGCGCGCTTGCTGTTACCGCCACACCAAATCGGAGGCAAAGCTCCCGTCAAGATCTACGCTGTATAGGTGTAGTGCACTTTTGCTAACATGTCTTTCATGGATGTTATGGCGATAGCAATTATATGGACAGTCTCGGCTGTTTTTGCCGTCGCCGTCGTCGCCGTCATGCACCGTATATGTATATTTTAATACCCAACAATTATTAATAACTGAGCTCATACAGATTGAAAGTGCCCTTTAGACGACCATGCTGGCGACATTGCATACCTATATCCTTTTATTCAGGATGCATGGGCCTGAATAATGTGACGAAAGAAGCGCTCCGCAGTAACGAAACGCGGAATAGAATGTTACACCACCTCATAAGTTCTGAACACGCAACGTCTGCATGCCCGCTTGTCCAACCGCTGCTTGAAGGCTTACGTAGAAAACTGGAAAGTTTTATTTCCGTTGCAACGACCAATGTCGCGTACGATGCAATGCCGTCGCGAAGAACATTCTTTCCCCTTGCTCTAGGTATGTATAGGTGTGTCTATGTAAGTTTTCCTACTTTTCTTTGTTACGTTTTCTCTTTTTTGCGGGCATTTTGTTTACCCGCTTTTCAAAGGATGCGTTTCGAACAGGTTTAATAAGCGAGAGAAACTGAGCAAGATAGTAGTAGGAGCATGTATAGGGCCCGCGTCCGTTTCAAGGAATGCAATTTCCGCCGCCGCGGCGGTATAGTGGTCACGGTGCTCAGCTGCTCACCCGAAAGGCGCACGTTCAATCCCGGCGGCGGAGGTCGGATTTTGATGGAGGCGATATGCTATAGGCCCGTGTACTGTGCGATGTCAGCGCACGTTAAAGAACACCAGATAGTCAAAATCTCCGGAGCCCTACACAACGGCGTGCCTTCTAACCATATCGTGATATCGGCTCGTAAAACCCTCAAAATATTTGAAAGAATGCAATTTGTGTTTAATGTACCATCGCTTCCATTTCACCTTCACCGTGGTTTCTCTACAATCTGAAATGCTGTCTTATCGGTGCCGGTTGCACCCTAGCCATAAATGGCCGCGTTTGATACGCAACCAATCATCATTATTCGATTCGAACGGTCAAGCCTTCTGCAGAGGTGACGCCACCTTGAAGCTTGACTTTATGTATGCGAATAAAAGCAAGAGTTAGAACTTGGCTGCGTTATGTTTTTTTAATTCCAAGGTGGCGAAGCAGACGAGTAATGACGCGAAAAGAAGGCTCATTTCCACGTACAGGCATGCGAGAGTGCGCGTAATCATGATCAGTCACTTTGTACTGCAAGCGTGAGTTTGGAGCCTGCTCAATGACACTGTGTAACCAAACTAACTTCGCACCATGGGTAAGGCAGCCTACTTTAGTCCTACCCTCTGGCCACGGCGTGTGGCAGGCCGCTTGCGTAGCATGTCTACACGACTGGCATTAGCTGGCCATCAGGCACTCGTTAGTCGTGTCACTGTGAAGAGTACGTGGATTCACGCCACTATACGTGAGTTCTCTGATGGAACACAGTCTTCCACACCGTAACGGCTTCCCTAGAAATGGACTAAAATTCGAACCTTGACTCTCATTAGTGTAAATGGCTGGAAGTTCAGGGCACGTTTATTAAGGAGTTGCACCAAGCTGACCTAATTTCTCAACTGCTGTCCGCTCCAACATGTTCTCGTTACATGTAGCAGTATCGTACAAACACAGCCCTACTGATGACGTGCGACTAGGTTAAACGTAGTACATAGTGAAACATAAGGTTAAAGTCCCTAGATTTTTCCCTGTTCTTTCTTAAGTACCGACAACCATTGAAGCGCCGGCGACGAATCTCATTGGCTAACGCTCGTTTTCGGTAGCCATGTTCTTCTTAACTCTTTTCCAGCACCTGGTGAAACGCGTCCCCCATTCACTAATGACAGGGGGTTGACGGGAGGAGAAAGGCGCGTCGCGGTAGCATATTGTCCGCTGAAAGATGCGTGGCTAATGTACTTAGACGCACATGGCTTTGTAAATCTTCCAAGTTAGGAAGAAAATGGCGTCGGACGCCAGCTGCGCGTGAGAGAGGGCCGTGAAAGGAGGCAGTTGTCGGTACTTAAGTAAAAAGGAAAAATCTAGGGACTTTACATAAGGTGTAATAAGCAAATGCTTTGCAACGGATTGCTTTCTGGAGTGTTTCGATTCTTACACCACATGCCTAACCGATACAAAAGCAAGTTCAATTTAGACATCGTAGGACTGGACTGGATGCGCGGCTATAGCACTGCACCACCTAGACGGGACTGTACATACTCACCTCTCTTACTTACCATCGTCATCCATCATTCTTTTTTCTCCCCTTTCCCCACCCCCGGTGTAGAGTAGCAGGCTAGAGCATAATATCGCTCAGGCCGACCTCTCTGCCTTTCTATAAATAAACCTCTCTCTCTCTCTCTCTGCGTGGATACTGATTTTAAAATATTTGCCACCGACTGCAACAAGTAGCAACCTTTCTCTCATGGAATACACAACGGTGTGGGCATCATCGAGGTATTGTGAACTGTCGATGACAATATCGGAGCAGCAGCCAACGGCATATGATAAAGCTGCATTGATGGTGGTTGTTCACTGCTTGCGTAACGTTGTGAGCATATCAGTAAACACTCTTCCCTCCTATTACCCTTCTTTTCCTTTAGAGTAGAGCTCTTCAGCTGACGTAGCCGCAGTGAGTGCAGAAAGGCGTAGAAGGTCTTTCAACTGCCTCGCCGTTGTGGTAAACAGGCACAAGAACGGCGAGGCAGTTGAAAGACCTTATACGCCCTTCTACACTGACTGCGGCTACGCCGGCTGGGAGAGCTTTACTCTAAAGGAAAAGAAGGGTAATAGGAGAGAAGAGTGTTTACTATGAGAGCGCGAGTGACGAATTAGGGCTTTAAAGATAAGATAAAGCGAAATATGCGAATGAATGACATAATAATTTTTTAGTAGTGATGAAGACCAAGAGCCGTGTTGTTTCTTGGGTAACCCACGTTCTCTTTCGTTATTGTTTACCTATTATTACGTTATGCAACTTAGTCCTCGACTACAAATGTGTGTGCGTCTTTCCTACAGTGCACACGAGTGATATATGACAAGAAA
Organism: Rhipicephalus sanguineus; assembly: GCF_013339695.2. NCBI lineage: Eukaryota > Metazoa > Arthropoda > Arachnida > Ixodida > Ixodidae > Rhipicephalus > Rhipicephalus sanguineus. The sequence continues at coordinate 226,279,146 of NC_051178.1, forward strand.
GTTTCCATGAGTTCGCCTGCTACTGTTCAGAATAAAAAAAAAGATGACGAAGTCCCTGGGGAAGTTAAAATGAGTTAAATAAAAAAAAAAAACAAGCGAGTCACGCGCAAAGAAGTACTGAAAAGAACTGGCCTGATGTCGCCCGCGGGGCCCATTTCTTAAGGCTCCCGTCTCGCGAGCTAAGCCTATAGTATACGCCATATCTTAATTTCACGGGAGTCATTTTTGGTGCAGCCAAGACATTTGCATCGCGCAAGCTTGAGCCGCCTTCGTAATTTCGTCGGCTTTGTGTTATGCCGTTGCCACAGTGTTCTTGTTTTTCTCTTTGTTCTATCTGAAACATTGACATTCTTGTGTGGCTTGTTATTTCCGGCTCTACTTTCGCCCTCCTTGTTTCTTGACAGCAGTGGCTCAAAGAGGTAACGTCCAAAATGGAGTGAATATTCAGTGATCACGGTTGTCTGGGTGCCAGCGCTCTTCTACTGTTTACATTAATTACGGAATACCAGCTTTAGAACCACATACGGCAGACATTGTTTAGTGTTTGCTTTTAAGTGAAGCTCAAGGGGCCACACGCTATATACTTTTATGCGTGAATATTTGACTGCCTGTGATTCAGTCAATATTTCTCGGCACTGTACAGATGTCTTGCTCATTGTAAGCTGTCGAGTTGACTCTTCTGGAGCAGGTGAGAAGTGGGGGGCGTACACCTCGCTTTCATACAATGTGTACAGCGCCAAGACTAAAAGCTGGTGCGCTCATTATCAAAGTGGGAAAGCTACAGCGTCGCAAGTCTAAGTTTTTCACAATAAGTAATACGGTGTAGGAACTTACTGCATTGAAATGGTCTTCTTTGAAGGACACGCGACATTATAACGCGATCGCGTTAAAGATCCCGTATCACAGAAATACTGATGTCGGTGTATGCTCGGCGGTTTTGAGTGAAGAGTCCGCGTTGTCCGGAAAAATCGCGATGAATGCAAGGAATAAAAGTCAAGGGTTAGAGACGGAATCGAATCCAGGCATTCTGTTTGGCAGTAAGGTCCTCTACCACAGAGAGAGAGACAGAATGAAAGAGAGAGAGAGAGAGATGGAAATTTATAGTGTCCTTGATGGGATCCTAGGGCAGAGATGATTGGCAGACGTACTGCTTCGGAAAAAAAGAAAAACATATACAGGCGTCATGTAGTGCGAGGAATCGCGTTAACACACGTAATATAGTGTGCGGCAGAATCGCACCAAGCGCCGCACTATGTGAATTGCGCAACGATGGGGTCCTTTAAGGCCCCATTTATTACAAAGGATTCTGAGTGCTCTAGAGCATTCAAGCAGCGCAATAAAACTAGCGACGTATGGCACACCCCGTATTAACGCGAAAGCGTTAAAGATCTCGTTTCGCAGAAATTCTGGTGTCGGCGTCGGCGTCAGTGTCGGTGTCCTTGGTTGTACGCGAGAACTCAGCGTTGTCCTTGAGCGAGAATTCGAGATAGATGCGAATAAATAAATAAATAATAAAATGAAAAAAACTTGGAGGACGCATGAACTTCGCATTCAAGAGTACAACGCGACAGCGTAATCGGGCCCCGTGCGCATCGCCTTCTCATCTGCTAGCCTGCCTTCGGTTCTCGGTGCATGCCTCAACTGTGTCGTAAGGAAACGAACGACTGTGCGTGTAAGATTGGCCGTTTCAAGTATCCTAGAATGCCTACTGCACGTACAGTTAAGTGCCCACTACGCCATAATTATTCTTTTTCCGAATCAGCGAAGGGCCCACTATGCGTTCATAAGGCAACACACGAAATTACGCAGCTGTTCACTTTGTTGATGCATTTGCTGTTGATGATGATCTCTGAGCGATTTCTAATGGGTGGGCCTCGTTTCGCAATTGACATGATGCTTCGACGCCTGGCGGGTTTCTATGCGTCTGCCACGCAATATTACACGCGTTAAGGAGATTGCTTCCACTACACAGCATTCATATAGTGTTTTCTTTTTCGAAGCATTCTCAAGAAATAGCTTGGATCTGTGGTAGAACACCTGCTTGCCACGCAAACGGCCTGGGTTCGATTCGCACTCGAACCCGAACATTTTTATTATTTACTTTACTTGCATCTTTCCCTATTTTTCTATCGCAGACGATGATTTTTCGCTCACAACCAACAACGCCGTCACCGACGCCGATGCAACCACCGGAATTTCTCTGCGAAATTTCGGTGGTGGCATCGCGTGAAGTGACGTGTAGCCTGTGTGACATGCGAGTTTTATTGTGATTACAGTAAATTATATTTTTTTATTAGATCGTCTCGTGACTTCTACGACGCCCGAAGACAGCATCGAAGCTAGGTTTAAGGCTGTCGCATTAAAACTTCGCTTATAGTGGGAATCGAACCAAGGCTTTCTGAGCGGCAAGCATGTGTTCCACCACAGAGTCACGCCACTGCTTAGAGCTGCTTCGGAAAAGAAAAACGATAGGAATATCATGTTTTGCAGGAGTCCACTTAACACATGTATCTTGAGTGGCAGATGAGTAGAATCGCGCCAGGCTTCAAGACATGTGACTTGCACAATGAGTGAAGTGTTAAAGGCCCACCCATTACAAATAATTTAGACATATTTAATCATTATAAGCAGCAAAAGCAGCAACAAAGCGAGCAGCTTCGTAGGTTCGAGTGTTGCCTTACGGACGCGAAGTGGGTGCTTCGCTGATTCGCTAAAGGAAGAATTATGACGTACGGGACACTTCGCAACTGTATTCGCAGTAGGCGTTCTGGGATAGTTTTAAATGGCCAATGCTACTCGCACAGACGTCCCTTTCCTCGCGGCATAATTGAGGTGTCCATTGAGAAGCGAAGCGAGGCTACCGATTGAGAAAGCGATGCCAACGGGGCAATGCCTAAGGGGGAATTACGCTGTCACGTTCTACTCTTGCGGCGAAGCTCAAGCGTCCTCCAATTTTTGCCGATTTTAGCAGTCCACGTTCTCGTCGAGTCGATTGTGCGTCCCTTGTTAGAAGCACATTGCTAGTCCGTTGTGCCGTGCAAGATGCGGCGGTTATGGGCACCAACTCTTTCCAATAACTTTTCGAAAACAGAGTCCAGGAACCATTATATTTGTGAACATACGCGTATTAAACGACAGACTAGAACGTACTTTTTAAGAGCGAAGCTGTTCTAGCCGGCCGCAATGTATCGTGGCCCAAAATTATCATCATCATGAACCGGTACGCGCTCTCTTTGTCCTCTTCTTCTTCTTCGTTCTCTTCATCTTGTGCTTCGCTCCCAGAACACGTGCACCGAATTGTCCGGCGTATAGCAAGGGCGAAGCATAAGTTAAGGAGAGATGTGAGGGTGGAGAAAATGACGAAGAAAGAAAGAAAGAAAGAAAGAAAGAAAGAAAGATATAAAGAACGAGAAAATCTTGGCGAAAAAGTACTCCTCATGAGGCGGCGGGGTTCGAACCCACGTACCCACGATATCCGAAGGCGAGCGTCTTAACCACTCGGCTATCCAGGCTTTTTTTCTCTCTCTTTCTTTCATGTTATTTATTCAACACATACATGGCACTTGGAAGCAATTTAATACAGGCAGAGGACTAATATGTTCATTCTACTCGTATCACGACACAATGACGAACACATAGCGTTAAATAATTCGTAATCATCGCCAGAAGGAATAGATCAAGTAACGGTCTTTTTCAATCATACACTAGAACGGTGGTAAGGATAAACACCTCACTAATGCCGTATACCATTCTGACTGACTTTCCATTTGCTCGTATACAACTATCAGCTGAGTAACCATCCTAACGAAGTGGGCTGTTGAGGAAATTATTGGTTCTGCGTTTCTCCGCAACATGCGCGTCTTCCACAGGCTATGCATTCCAATGAGAAGAAGCATGTCAAATGGTACGTCATTACAACTCGCTGGCAAGAGATATCGCACGGAATGTGACTTAAGCCCGAAGTCTTTTGAAGAGTGCGCTGGAGCACATCCCAAAATAACAATGCATCTCTGCAGCGTATAAAACAATGTTCACTTGTTTCGGGCACATCACACAGAAGACAATTAACGGACGACACAAAATGTCTCTGGAAAGAAGCCAAGTCTTGACAGGCAAGGTCCTAGAATGTATTTCATGAAAGAACGTTTTTCTAGATGGTGGCAGCGGCATTTTACGCACTCGATCGAGGATATCGTGCACCAAGTATTTCGCATGATAAAGTCATGGTGGAAACAGCATCCTTATTAAACCTCTGCAGAGATGTTTGCGCAATACACATTACAAATATTCATTTGAAGCCCTAACTTAAAAAAACAAACAAACAGATATTTACCTTCATGCATAAATTCCCACAGACATGGTCCTTGAGAAAAAATGGAAGAAACCACTAGGTCAGGTAGCGTGCCTGGATAGCCTGGTTTATCTTCTTGCAGGTAAAGCTGGCTATCCAGGCACGCTGACAGTACATAGCATAGTCTCGCGTAGTATCGTATAACAAAGGGGTAGAAAGGGGAAGTGAGGACGAAGAGGAGGGAAAGGAGGACGGGAGAGAGTAAAGCATAGGATATAAAGAATGAGAAAGTGAAAAATAGGAAGAAAGAAACGCAGAACAAGAGATAATAAAAGAAAGAGAAAGGAAGAAATAGAGAGAGAGAGAGAGAGAAAACAAGATGTAAAGAGTAAGAAAGAGAAAGAAAGAGAGAGAAAAAAGAGAGATAGAAAGAAATAGAAATAAACAGAGACAAAAAAGGCAGAAAGAACTGAGACAAGAGAGAAGAATAAAGAGAAAACTGAAGAGAAAAAAAGAAGGCCGCCCAGCTCTATAGTGAAATATTCAGAAATATAGAAATAAATTTCCCAGCACGTGCTTCGCTGTGCCAAGCTTTGCGCGACTTAGTGCGAACTTTGCGAATTTTTTTTCCATTCAGTAACATTTATTGTACTGCGTACATTTCTATTATACCCCCTGCTGCACGTAAGAAAAAGAAAGTGGCACAATAAACCTTACCCTAGTTAGTAGAAAACGCGAGCCTTTTTTTTTAATGTTCATTGGCCAAAAGATTGCCTTGACGAATGCCGCGGAGATACATGCAAACACCGGCATAACGCCTGGTACGCTCGATTTTCATGTCAGTTCTTGTAGAAACTACGCAAACATACATCATTTCTTCGATTTGTGCTCCAATGTCGCGGAAATGCAATGCTGGTGCGTATAGTACATCATTGTGAATGACACAGAACACACACACACACACACACACACACACACACACACACACACACACACACACACACACACACACACACACACACACACACACACACACACACACACATGTATATATATATATATATATATATATATATATATATATATATATATATATATATATATATATATATATATATATATATATATATATGCTTGTTGCAGAAATAAAGCGCAACGAATGAGTTTTCTTCGATGCCGGTGCTCCATCACTCGGCATATCGCTGCTATAGAGCTGCGATTTTTGGATCAGGCTTTCCAACTGCTGGCGTTTTTCGCTCGCCGATATTTTTAATGCTGCCGCGAAAGACGTCGCGAATGGCGCGGAAATGTACTGGATGTGAATCGCGGTTTATGGCCACCGTCAACGTACTAGATGTTCATTGCCCGGAAGCCCTTTCGTCGCCAGTCTCTGATGGCCTTGACTCGTTCGTACAAGCCGTTGCGAAGGCTTCTCGTGGCCATTGCGAAGTCTGTTTCCTTTCTCGGAGATAAATAACTCGCAATAAATTCGGCAGTGGCGCGTCGCGAATGTGGCGCGAACTATTGTGAACGAAAGAAACGAAATATAAGGGCTCGTTTTTTTTTGTTAGACACAATGTTAATGAGAACTAGCAGACAATCAAGCCAAGGAAAGTATAGAGCATGTTATTTGCATTAATTACGATATAAGTGTGAAGAAATCAAAGTGGACGAAAAGACAACTGGCCGCCGGCAGCGACAGAACCTGGAACCTTCGAATAACGCGTCCGATGCTGCGCCCATTGAGCTACGGCGGCGGTCGTCCTCCCGTACTTTTTTATTGGGTATTTCTGATAATTTAAACCTGAGAGTGTTAGCCAGCGCCGCTCCTAGCCTATTGTTGTCTTTTCCATATGTGCACCTTCGGGAAAAAAAAGGGATTTCTATTGCATACTGCTGAAGGGATGAAGTAAGCCATGTTTTCTGCGGCTGGTGCTCTAAATCGTGAGCCTATTTCCACAGGTTCGCTTTTTGCGACAGGGCCAACATTGATTTGCTCACCCTGCATTCTTCGCATGAGAGACAATGGAAAAGTGCAGCTTAAGTGCTTTCACTTTATGTAGCTCCTATGTCTCAGACGCATGATTCAAACGCGCTACGTTAAACAGTTCAGCCAGCCTCAATCGGCGGGTGGCAAGGGAAGGCCTGTCACGGTTACCTAATGGTTGCACCAGAGGAGGGAGAAAAGGATTGCTCGCGGATATTCCGGAAATCAAAATTACGCTGGAAAAGGTCGTAAACAGGCTGAAGTCTCTGGTGGCGTCGCACCAAGTGTTGCGTGCTCGAGTAGTCATGAACGAATAAACAGCGCGAAAAAAAATTGGGGGGATGCTTAAGCTTCGCCTTTAAGAGTTGAACGCGATAGGGATATCCTGCCCCTAGCGCGCACTTCGAACACTACGAGCGGTAAGCAGAATGCGCGCACTAAGGTGTGTGCCTTATGTAATGGGTAGCATGCTTTAAACCAGGGGCAATTATGCGCGAGAAACTTTTTCGAAGTTGCGATGCACCCACTACGTGGTCTTAAAGGAATACGCGCAGTAATGTGCCTTCTGTAATGGGTGGCTGTCTTTAAACCACCAAGTCGCTATGATATTGACATGGTGTGACGCCCGATGGCAATGTAAGCTTGTACCACGCAATATTACTGCGATATTGCATCTCGTACTGTGACGCCTGTATACAGGACGCGTATTTTTGGGAAGCATGAAAGTTACCTTCAGTGCAGCTCCAAGCAGAGGCGTGGCTGTGTGGTAGAACACCTGCTTGCCACGCAGACGGCCTGGGTTCGATTCTCACTTGGACCCAATATTTTTATTATTTATTTTATTTGCAGCTTTTTCGATTTTTCGGTCACGGACAAGATGATGATTTTTCGCTCACAACCAACGGTGCCGACGCCGACGGCGGAATTTCTGCGATACGAGCCCTTTAACGCTATCGCGTTAAAACTAGGCCGACAGACACGGGCAACCAAGGGTGCCAGTCAGCGCCCGTGTCTGCCTTTCCTTTGCTCGTCCTCGTTTTTTTTTCCTTTTCTTTTTGCGCAGTTTATTCTTTCAAGTTGGGAGCCCACCAATTTGCCCAATTAACCGCTCTGATGCTCCAATCGTCGCCGTATTGAGAGAACACTCCACCAATTCATGAAGGCACAAACATCCTCGCGTTAGCTGCACCTTGCACAAGGTTTGTCTCGAGTATAAAAGAGAAAGCCTGCATTGACCGCGTTATCTGAATGTGCTTTTTGATCCTGTTAGGTAAGACCTCGCATTCCTTGCATATTTTTTTTCCGCCAGGAGACCTTTCACAGATTTTCCGTATTAGCTTCTTCATTGGCGCACTGCACCACCACACCTTAAACTTAATGCATACAAAACACTAATTATACCATGTTTAGAGTACGCCGATCTCATCTGGAGTCCACATCAAAAGCATCTCATTAATAAAATAGAAAGAATACAAAAATTGGCAGTTAGATTTGTATATTCTGACTTCTCGAGGCAATCCAGTTCTGCTGGCTTGCTCGCAAGGGCAAATTTAAAACCTCTTTGGCATCGCAGAATTATCTCGCGACTAAAATTTCTTTAGCAATTATATCATGGTCAATTCCGCATATCACGATCTCATTACCTGCTAGACCCGCCTAAACACTCATTGCGACTGAACCATTCCAAGTCAATCCAACAACCTTTCAGTCGTGTTAACGCTCACAAACATTCCCTTTTTCCGTCAGCTATCCATCATTGGAATCAACTAGATAACAATATTGTGTGCTGTAACACCATTCAAACTTTTATGAACATAATACAGTGTGTCGAGTTTGAATTGTGATCTGTTGGCATTGCACTTTCTTGTTATTTCGTTATGTATTTTCTTTCGATGTTTAGTTTGTATTCTTGTATCCACTCCTGCATGGGCCGTGAAAAGCCTGCAGTATGTTCAAATAAAAAAAAATTTGTTTTTTCTGGTCATCGCACGCATACTTGAAGCTGTAAGATTCTTAAGTGCGCCTGTTGTCGATATTTGGGTTTGTTAATAAGCCCAAAGTGTTACAGGCCCTTGCTCTAAGTGTTCACTCTAGATTAAGTAGTAGTGAACTGTGCAAGGTTTGGAGGATTTCTTTTCTACAAGTGACTGCAGATTCCCTTTACATAAACCTCGGTCGACTATTGTTAGGTATAAAACTTGTTTTAAGTGTTTGTATTTGCTTAATTTTAGATGCGAAGCAGCTTTTGCGCTGGCCTTTGTCCGTAGTTTCATTGGCGACCATCCGCTTTCTAAAACCTACCATAGCCATCTGTAACATATCGAGTGCGCGCTCGCGCCATGGAGAAGTCTTCTTCGTCTTGTTCTTCGACCGCCTTGATGATGATACGTGCAGAGCACTTTAGGCGCCCGGGCTGCCGTATGATGTCTTAGCTTGGCGTAACGCAGGCAAAACCACGGGTGCTGGCACGCGCTAGCGCGTTCGGGCCTGTGTAAGGGGCTGGGTAAGACGCTGTGGCCTCTGCCCCTCACACTCTCTCAGCAATCATGTGATGGCGTCGGGGAAGGAAATTTTGCAGGCGCGCGATGAACCCGCGTGGTGTGCTCCAACAAGAGTTCGGGACAAGTAACAGCAACGGCAACTACAGCGAATTCGTGTGTGCTCCACGTGCAAGGACGCGTTAACATCGGGCAAGGTGCCCGTGATGAACGAAACTTTAAGTCGACCCATGCGCTCCTTCGCATCCCCACATTGTTCCCTTTAGTGGGAGATGGTGCAATTTTTTAAAAATTCATTTCTGATCTCCGCTGTAATCTACCGAAAAAGAAAATACAAAAATTAGGAGAACCTTCCCTCTCGCGGAAAATGGGAGCAAGCGAAGCATCGTGTTCTCTCTTTCTTTCTTTCTTTCTTTCTTTCTTTCTTTCTTTCTTTCTTTCTTTCTTTCTTTCTTTCTTTCTTTCTTTCTTTCTTTCTTTCTTTCTCTCTTTCTTTCTTTCTTTCTTTCTTTCCTTATTTCGCATTGTGCAATACTCCCTCCTAACTTTTTCCTTCCTCTATGCCAGGAATTTGACCTTATATCGTTCACGTGCTTAGCAGTGCAACACTTCTACTGCTACAGGCAACAACGACGGTCATGCGTGAACCAATGAAAGGCAACAGTGGAAGGTAACAATAAATGCCTTAATGCGAAATGACAAGTTACATCAATAAAAGATCCGATTTCCACATAAGAACGCAACGCCTTTACTGGGTCAAGATCAATCTTTAACTTTAATTCACTCATAGCCGATGTACAAAGATCTGGTTACCCAGAAGGACAAAGCGAACACACTTGAAAAAAAAAAAACACCTGTTGGAGGCACAACAGCCTTGATAAAGAAGATGACGGTACAGGCCTGAACTTGCAACCCACCTTCACAATAGCCTTTCAAGCATTCAACCTGCCCTCAGATATCCCTGCTTTCGGCATAGGAAAGCAAGGCGTTCTTTCGTTCTATTTAAGGAAACAGGCTGTCCGAGCCATTGGCTCTCACGAATGCCTCTACAAACGCATGTTTACTCCTTCGACAAGCCAGTGGCTCTGCGCTGTGTGCACTGCGAGGAAAAGAGAATTCAATTACAGCTACGCTCTCTCTTTAAACAACGCGCGAAACGCGTGAGGAGAAACTTCCCCTTGCTTCACAGCGAGACTTTTCGCAAGGGGCACGTAGCAAAGAAGTGTTCCTGGCGTCTCTCCAACGCCGCTATGCAGGAGCGTGCTCTCACGCGAACAAGCATCGTGCCGCCTGTGTTAATGGGCTCTCAGCCGTATCATTCCCCACTCGTGCACGCGTAGGGTCACTGCTGAGTGCACACGCACACAAGCGGCGCTTTCATTTTTCAGCAAAAAATCCACAACCTTGAATGTTTCGCTCGACAGCCGTTCTGTGTTTCACGCAAGTTGAACCAAACGCTAAGCATAGAGTGACACACCTTACAGGAAAAAGGGCAATGTGGTATAATTTGTAATAGTCTTTAGCTACTCTGAATATCCTTTGAAGTAATAATTATACATCGTTTTATCCGATATCTTATATATTGGTTTTGCTACATCATTCGTACTTGGAAATTTATAGTGTGCGCTGAGAAACAGCATTCATGTCATGTAATTATCTCTTATGGGATCCTTTTCTTTTGTCTTACAGAGCCGTCGCATTTCTGAGTCTGCCACCAGACCCGTGCAACAAAGCGTTTTCAGATGACAGAATGAGTCGCAGTACCATTGATCATCGAATCTGAACAGGTCGCTTCACGGCTGCCTACTCTCTCGCTCATATTCGATCATGCGGCGAGCTTCGCGCTCATTCTAGTCAATGTGTCACTCGAACTCGGCACGAACGTTCGCTGCAACTCGTTTCTCCACTCCCTGACGCGCACGAAGCGAGTCTTCAATGCACCTCCTACTCCAACATATTCTGGTGCCTCGCAATCAATATTCCCGACCTGACTGCCTACATACGTCCTGAGGATTTCCGGTACGAGGAATCCATTAGGGAAGAGATGGTTGGACTGTTGTCATTAGATGAATGTGTGCTTTCTCCGCAGTGAAAGCCGATCCCTAATGGAGCCCTAACCCTGTCCACTAACCTGAGCTCTGAGACAGATAGGAAGAGAACGAGAGAAACTAAAATATAAAGTGGTGAGAACGGTAGCTTGAGTCGTGGTGAATGACATAGATTTGGTGAATACGTGAAATTTCTACGAGTCACAACCTGATAGATTATTTGATCAACACTGGCTTCGGGGAAAGGCATGCATTGGTGCTGATGGAGAAAACGAGGACACGCAGCTACTTCCGGTACATACGCAACATGTTAACAGATGCTGCTTCAGGTTGTTCCTGGGTTGCAGACCTGCCTCCAAGGCGCGCTTTTCTTTCTGAACTTTGCAGAGGCAGAATTAAGACCCATTTCTGCAGCTACTAGGCACATTTAGCTCAATATTAACGAAGTTATGCGCTGTATATTTTGTCGTGGCTGTTCCTAATGACGCAATCGTACTGTTGAGAATCAAGGGGAGAGAGAGGGAAAGAAAGACAGGGAGGTTAACCAGAGAAAACCTCCAGTTTGCTTCCCTGTACTTGGTAAGGGGAAAGGGAATGTAAAAGAATGAAAGAGAAGAAGAAGAGTTCATGACGACAGCAGGCGAAAAAAAAAGAAAAAAAAATCACAGCATATCCACGGGGTGAATGATGATGAGTGGGGCGAAGCTCCGGAGGGAATCATCGGTAAACCGTGAAACTCTTCAGTGAAATTCGCCCAGTACATCATACAAAGAATGTGAAACACCGTGTATACATCAAACTTTTATTGTACTGTTGGTTTACGTGGTCCCTTCATTATCACCGTTTTGTGATCGGTGAAATGCTAGGAAAGTGTCCGCTCCCGAGCGAAAGAGAAAGCGCGCCAAGAGCGACCGCGTTCCCCGCTCGCCCTGTGAGAATTAACGGCAAGGCTAGAGGGAAGACACGACGCGCGTAGCGTTCCTCTTCGCGTTCCACGACGCAAGGTCTGTAGCATGCCCAACGAAAGCCAACGGAACGCGATCGTGCAAGTGATCCGGCTTCGCATCGCCTCATGGTCCCATTTAGCGTCCCAAAACCAAACATCTTGCTAAAGGTGTGCTTTGCGTTTTTCGTAGACATAATTTCTTTATCATGTACATTAAGACGAAAAGTTGAAAGTTCACTAGAGTATATCGCCCGCAAAGTATGTATTTTAGTGTGATTTAACTCTCGTACAGCAGGGTCCACGCGCCGTTGCCGATCAGCGCTCGCCCGTTGCCGATCCACCTCGCCCGTTGCCAATCGGGCGAGGTGGCTACATACTACTACAGAGGAGGGAACGACCCACACCCTAAGGAGCTTCGCCCCTAAAAAGAAAGTCATGACCGTACCACCGTCCAAGTACTACACAGCAACATTGTCTGTCAACCCAACAGTCACAGTTTGTCATTCAGTCCGGTTGCTTGAAAAAACCGCAACAACGCCCTCAGAGTGGTTCGTGTTGAAGACCGGATAGGTTAGTGCCCTAGGATTGTGTTCTCCGTGAAAGGGCGGTTGTCCATCTGGCCTAGTGCGGCTGAGTGGGCCGCTCTTTTGGAGTTGAAGCTGGTGCGCTCACACAGAACATGCACGACTCTTTCGCTCCACCCGCAGTCTTCACATGACGGGCTCTCAGCCATTCCAACGATAAATAAATAGGTATTTGAGAAGGCCACTCCAAGCCACAGGCGGACCAGCAGGGTAGAGTTACGTCATTATAGGCTGGACGGAATACAGCCATGCGTTTGTAAATTTCGGTGAATTCCACAAGTCCAACGTTAAACGACGGGCTAGCGCACGATAAATATGGTATTAGGCACTGAAACGATCACTGTCACTCCGCCCCCCCCCCCCCCAAAAAAAAAAAAAAAACCCTCGTGTTTGTACTTCTCAAGGTGTTGTTGGAGAAAGCGTTTTCGTACCGCTGTATGTCACCACTTTAGAGTGAGGATGGTATGGTAAATTCCGGAGAGAGACTACATCCGCCAGCTACTCTGCACCGGTGGTTAGCTGTAACGATAAAAACGTGGAGCACTTCCGAAGGTAACATTAACGTATTATGAAGTTTGTCTCATAAGCTAACAATAAGTCAGAGTGCTGGCGTTTTACACCAGCAAACCTAATTCACAACTGGTAACACCCGGTGATCCTCATGGTAGCGCAACAGAATAACGCAAGGGTGCGAAGTTCATAGAGCGAGACAAAAGAGAATCACAGTTTCGCTGCCAGGCTGAAGCAATAAATGCGATAGCAGCAAATTGGAATGTTAGACGAACTCATTCAACCAGGCGTAATCCAACAAAAGGCTGACGTAAGGAAACGCGTCAGATGCGGGAGCGACGCGACATTCGTTCTGTCTTTCGCTTCAAAGCAAACTGAGTCGTGAAAACACCGCACGTACAAGGGTATGGACTGCCGGTTGATTCCTGTCAAGATAGGGTGTGAGAGCGCGCCAGGCTGCTCAAAGTACGCAGTTGCTGTCAGAGCAACGCAGCCCTGCCCATGTGTCATTCTTCCAGTGCATTTCCGTTCCGCTTGAGCCGCGATCGTCGGCTGCCTTCGCATGTTTTCACTCGCACATAGAACATAAGGCACGCGGTACGATGTTATCGACCTTGGGTTTTATACGGAACCTCACAGCGACACAAACACCGACAGCAAAAATGCGCCTGCAATGTCCATATAAGTGCGATCGCCATAATAAGGAACTCCGAGACGAGAGATTCGCATATTTACCTCACTGAAAATAGCTGGAAATGAACCGACACACTGCCTTTCTTTTCAAGTTGAGCAAAATATTTCGACATTAGTTCCCGCCTGTCGCTGTTTCTTCTTCTGCAGTCTTTCAGTCATTGAAGCACACTAATTTGATATCCGCTTGACGCCGACGAATACAAAAACGAAGGTACAGTGTTGAATAAAAGAATCAAAAACCAATGTAAAAGAGCAACAGCGACTAGAAAGCATGGAACAGACCCGTCGTCGAGCACGTACACCTTCACGAGATCTCTGGGAAACACATTAATCTCCATCTCGGCTGTGTCAGCGACGGCACTAACGCCATTGCACTCGATTCAGACTGATGTTTTCCGCTGGTTGCCAAATTAAGGGTGTCGTCGCTGCGAGGTAGCAAGTAAAAAAAGGAAAAGAAAAGAGAGACAGGCCGTTTCGTAGTTTCCGGAACGTATGCGACGTCGAACCTGGAAGCGTCGATTTCACATCGTATCACCGTCTGCAGTCTAAGTGTTCCAGAAGAACACATCCATCTAATTTTGATTGAGAAAAATTAAGAAGGTCCTGCCCCGACGGGGTCTCTTGCGCGACTTGAGAATTGTATGCGTTCACGTGTTGATCCTCTGACGGAAAAATATTCGGTTGCGCCACGTTTTTCATATTAAAGAGCGAAGATGTTTAGCAAATCGTTCCTTGTATCTTGTATAACGAAACTATCACCATAAAGAAATTGGGTAAGTCCCACTACTCACCACTGGTCAAATAAAAATAAAGGCAACAGTTAGCCCAAAAGAATGGCTGCAAAGCAACGGCGGCGAGCCGAGGACCCTGAGTACGTACAAGGAGAGAATACAAGGGAACGGTAAAGACAACAGCGGCTGCGAGAAGACCCCGAAACAATGGAAGGCCTACGCCAACGACGACGTGCCCGTAGATCTATGAGAGGTGCGAACGCTTGGTGTCAGCGGGAGTTTCTGTCTCTGTAGTTTGGATATTCATGTCGTGTCTGTGTCTGTGGTTTAACTCGAACCTGTCTGCGTTGAGAATCAACGTAGGAACAACCTAGCATCACCTAGCTAAAGCCTAGCTACGACCTAGAAGCAACCTAGAAACAACCTGCATCACCTAGCTAAGGCCTAGAAACAGCCTAAAAGCAACGAGATTAGTCTTAAGAATCGCCCAATTTCGCTGTTTCAGGCCTTGCGCGGCTTAATGCAAAACTTCGCTTATTATTATACAAAAATTTTGGAGATGCCTAGCGCTCACTGAAAGAAAACCAGCGTTAACATTTTTGCAGCTTTGGGCAGAATAGACTGAAGACTGAAATTTAAACATGAGCTCAGGAGATTAGGAGAAATATGTACACGTTGAAATATACACCAAGGGGATCTAGATCTTAGATTTAAAGGAAAAAAAACAGAAAACAATCGAAGTGATAAGGTGAATCGAAGTATTGCATAATTTATCACATATAATATTGTACTTGCTGCGCTGTCGTTTCTGGTACACGGCCACGCCCAGTCGCTTCGCTCGGGTTACAGGGAACGTCGGACTAGCTGCAAGTTGTTTCAGCAGGACTTGGGGCGCAGGTGATGGCGAAGAGACAATCTGAAGGGTGCATCACGGAGGAGACGTCACTCATTCTTTCTCTTATTAGTATTTGGGACTACTAGAGTGAGTAATGCGTGGTGCATAATACCTTTAATAGGGTAACTATATTCATAATGAAAGTGCTTTATTATTATTATTATTATTATTATTATTATTATTATTCTATTATTATTATTATTATTATTATTATTATTATTATTATTATTATTATTATTATTATTAACAACGCAGCTGTTTAGGCCGAGCATTGGTCCGTGACGCCTGAACAGAGGAGATATCATCATGAACCAACACGTGCGCCGAGATCTCCGGCGTGGCCTGTAATTACTCTGATGTGTGAGAAAAAGAGTACAGAGAGAGAGAAAGAAAGAAAGAAGTAGGAAGAGAAAGGAAGAAAGAGATATAAAGAAAGAGAAACAGAGAAATCCTTGGAGAAAAAAAAAAGTTCACTAGGCGGGATTCGAATCCGCGTAGCCACAATGCGAAGGCGAGCATCGTAGCCGCTCGGCTATCCAGGTACGCTAGCAGAGCGTAACATAGATTTGTATAGTATAGTATACCAAAGGGGTCTAAAGATGGAGCTAAAGCCGTGACGTCAGCGGTGGTATGAAGAACGGCGCGCTGGTGCCACGTGTTCTCCTGGTATTCGCCTTGCTGTCGCCATGGCCAGATTAAAGAAGGTTCATAGCCTTGTATGCTGTCGTAATCTGACTGGGCGCCCACTGACCTTAGGATCGTCACGGTCACGCTAAACCACAAGAAGGAGGAGACGGTCAAGCGCAAGCAACATCCTCCGATCCAAGTTAGTGCCATGACCGTTCACAAGTCTCAGGGTGGCACGTACGGCATTGTGGTATACGACTATGACAAACGACGCCCACAATAGCTCGTGTATGTCGGATTGAGACGTCACACGAACTGGGAAAAGCTCTAGTTGACCAATGCCGAAGGTTATTACAAATTTCACTAAGGAAGCGCCAATGCCGATCTCTACCTGGCAATCCACTTAATAGGATTATGGAAAAGCGTATGCATGGATATGAGTGTGCGACCACACGTCGCGACCAACGCAAGAGCCGTGCGAGTCACTGGAAGAGCTGGTGGAACTCTACAATGGCGAAGATGAGCTGGCCGAAGACTTGCCTTTCGCACCGGACAGATCTGATGAAGATGAGCTGGACGGCTTGGGCGACTGCTTCTACTATGGCTGCGTATAGTTATGAGTAAATAAATGTTGCCTGACTTGATTTGAAATTAACTTGGCTAACTTTGCGTTACATAACTGAAATTTCAAAGTTTCATATAACGTGGCAAAAAAAAGCTACTGAAAACCTTTCAGAACCTGGAAAAATAGCAAAAGCAAGGACTACCCAGGTGCCCATCAACTCCGCTGTCTCTTTAGCATTGCGACTCAAGTGCATGCTGCGCAATTTGTTATTGTTATTGTTGTTGTTGTTGTTTTGAGAGATTCCGTAGCAGAAGACTCGGGACTACTTTTGATCGCCTGGAGTTGAATGTGCATCGACGCGTGAACCCCAGCATGCGGTTGCGAACCACTATTGCATATAGAGATGGGGTAAGCGCACATCGCTTGTACTGGACGGCCACCCGTCGCAGCAGATTTGATCACATGCCACCTGTTGAAAAACGTAGTTGTATTTACACAAGCATGCCTGCGTTCTACGACCACCGGACGAGATCACGTGTACGTTCTGCACGTGAGCGTTACGTAGGCTTGAGCGTGCTGCAGTGAGGGCTCGTGTCAACGTACGTACGGACGGACGATCGATCATTTTATTTGGGGATGTGCCTTAGAGCAAGCTCTGTCTCCCCGGTTTAGAATGTTTTCCAAATATATCGCTACTACTTTTTTTTTGCAGGAAATGCAGCTTGACTAGCTGTAGCCACAGTCTTTTTTTTCTTGTTCTTTGTAAGATGGCCTGTAAACATAATGCGATACACAAATCGTTAAAAGCAAGGGCCGAGAGCGAGAGAGGCTGCATGATTAGCAAACGAACGATCCTCCATGAGTCCGTTCACATCTTTCCTAAGGGATGGTAAACCACCGACACTGCCATATATACGAGCTTGGCCGCAGCAGCCCGAGCCTCCGGCGGCGGCTTGTTTGGATACTGCCGCAGGACCACTCATGCGATGCTTGTGCTCTGCCGCTGCAGCAGCACCTGCTGCTGTAGCAGCGGGGGTGGCCGCGGTCTTCTATTTTCCTGAAAATTCTCGCATAAAATTCGGTTTCGCGAGCAACCGCGCAACGTTCATACACACGCGCACATAAAGAATGCTCTTATTTATCAGGAAAGCCACGCCAGCGGCGCGCGGTGTCGCGACGTCAAGCACGAGAGGGCGCTCGTAAACTTATTATTCTCAACAGGGAGTGTCGCTTGCACGCCAGTGAAATTTATATGGCTCTCTCTACGCGGCCGCAGCAAGACCGTCATCTGGCCGGCGGCCACACGGGGCCAGCAGAGCTCAGCGCAGAGACCGTATGGCATGACCCTCCTACACCCCCCTCTGTAAAACACTTTTTTTCTTTTATTGTTTGAGATTTATGCCATTTTTTCAATACTACATTTCGTTTTTTTTTTGTTTTCAGATGCTACTTAAGGGATTGAAATAGCGGAACAGAAGGAGACGCAGGCTACAAAAGATCAAGGCTGGGGGAAGACAGAAACACGGAGATGTATGGATATAATTGTTCACGAACCACCATGGTTTTGGTCTTAAGCAATGAGTGACAATGACTCTGCCATAACTCCCCGAAGATGGCCGAATGCATCCTTGTTTTTTCTTTGTTTTTTTCACTCCCCACATCGTATAATTGGCAATAACTGCTCCGTAATTCAGTTGGCTCTGTACCAAAATATTTTTGTCAAGTGGTGGTATGTACCGAGGATCCAGAAGGAAGGAAAACTGGCCGTACACAAATAGAAGAAACACAGGTACGAGGAGAAATTATTGAAGAACGAATAAAGAACGAATTAATAAACAAGAGCAAGGGACTAATGAACTAAGAAACGAACGAACACAACTCCCTAGTAAAAGAAGTCATTCCAGGTTTTTGCCAACGCCAGGGATTATTTGCCTTCGTTCTTCGAGATCAGCCAGCGATAGGGAGTTCTGCTACAACTCCACATTGCCCTTCATAGACGACAGAAAACAGGAAAACCATCCTATGAACGTCATATAAACGCCAGCCATGATTTGTTCTCCGTGCTAACGTTCATGCGAGGGAGTGAGTAAACACACGAAATGAAAAACCAGAAAAGAAAATAATACGCACACGCGTAAGATAAGCAAATCCGGCGAAGAGCGAACGCAAGAAAAGCACCGCACGGCTTATTTCTTTCGTCTGTATGGTCATAAGAGATCCCATTGTAGACGGTACGACAATAGCACTCATGAGACACTCGTGCATGCGTACAACGCCTGAATCGCGAGAGTACCCGCATGGCAGCATACACTAGGGCGAAGTGAACAGAAAGGGGCACGTAGTTTAAACGTAGTACAGTGCACAACTGAAACTGTCATTTTGAGAAGGTTACATCTAAACATCGCCGAAGAGTCATAATTGGTCGCACAGGACTTCTTTCATCGCAAGACGACGTAATGTGCAATCAACTAATGTTGGTTTTCTCTGTGCACGGGTTCTATGAGTTAAGTAATCGGGCTAATCAGGGTGCATGAACAGGTTACTCATAGGGCCAATGTAGCAGATGGTTCCTTACTCCTTTCAAAGGGATCCCTTTCTAAGTTTGCGTGCGTGTATTGAAGATGCAACCATTGTCCCAGAGACACGGTACTGCAAGTTTCGAGGCCTGTTTCTTGCCTCGTGCTTTAGCTAAGAAAAAGAGCGGCACGCGTGATCGATAGTGGGAGATTGTCTCCTACGGCGGGGTGTACCTCATAAGCAAGCCGATGTCCTACTACTTTTTTTGTCGGATATTAAACAACCAGAACTCATATTGATTCAAATGAATGAACACTCGCTGCTTTATTACCCTCGCTTCTGTATACGCGGCCACGACGTTTTGTACCAGCGTTTCTCATGCCACGCAAATAAACTGCACACCGTTACGTGATTATCCACAAGAGAAAGGAAAAAAAGCGAAAAGGCCATACGGCTAACCTGGATTGCGCAAAAGTTGTAGGCCTACACTGGATCGAGCTTAAACCAGGCATACGACGAGGAGAAAGAAAAAAAAAAGGAGATAATTGTGTGCAAACAAGGCCATGCAAGCTTTGAGCACACATTTCGAGAGGCAGTTGCGCAATTCAGGTCTTTGTTAGGAATCCTCGTACCAATTATGCCGCTTTGTCGGCACCAGGAACGAAGCAAAGAAAAACAGACAGATTTTCGAAGGTATAGTGCTCTCGTGATTTGTGATTGCGCAACGTGATTTAAATGGTAAGAGGATGTAGGCACATAGCAATGCAGAAAGAAAACCAACGCACGCACATACGCTCAAGCGGAGATTCAATAACCTTCATAGGTGCGCACTGACGTGTCAGTAATTTTCAAGAAGCGCAAAAGAGTCTGGACTCTAGAATAGTTTCGACAGTCGCTGACTTTCACAAACTGAACATTGAGTGTTACCGCCTAGTTCAATTTCTGAATTTTACTAACGACACGGAGGTGATATTTCATTTAGATGACATTTAATGGGGGAGTTGATATTGCCGTTTTAGTGACTGGCGCCACTTACACCTTTATGTCTTTAACAAGCTAACAAGGAGCTCTTTTTGACGGATTGCGAGAAAAACCAGGCATCGAAATCGAAATTAAGACGTGTATGCATAATAATCAAGTTAAAAGAGCGTTCAGAAAGAGCGCCTGAGGACGAATACATTACAGCAACTAGAGTTCGCCGTCAGAAATTTGGATTTGTGTAATTTGCACAGCTCGTCGGCCCCTGTTGCTGACTATAATTCAAATAGAACATATAACAATAATTAGTGACGCTGCTTCCTTTCTTCTGGGCTAACTTGTGCAAGCGTTTTCTCTACACAACAGAATATGCCATGCATAGTGATGTGTGATTAGACAAACTGGAACAAGAAACAGGCTATTTTGTTGTCTGAAGAGTTCCTGTTTCGATCTCAGTCGTGGCGGCCGCATTTCGGGGGAAGTGGAAGGCTAAAGGCCCGTCTAGTGTGTGCCGTCAGTGCACGTTAAAGAACCCCAGGCGGTCGAATTACGGGAGTTCCCCACTACGGCGTGTCCACTACAGCCGGAGTCGCTTTTGGACGAAAAACCCCATACACTAACCAACCAGCAAGAGCTGCATAATACAACACTACTTAGAAAAAACCGATTCGGGATCAAGGAAGGCAACTTATTTGTTCATTTGTTGGCAAAGTATAAATAAGGTCATCCTAAACTCAGCAATTGCAGCGGCTACGGTGGCCCATACTGATATTTCTTAGTTACTACGGCCGGCAAATATTGTCAATGCCTTGACACTTTAGGTTTTGTCAACGCCTCTCGGCATTCTTTTTTATTGTGATAGCAGTTATATGAACAGTCTCGGCTGGAAAATGTCCGTCCCCGTCGCCGTCATTCACCGTATATGTATAAGTATGTATATATATAAAAAAGCAACAAAGAAAAATAATTCAGAAATTCTTTCCGACGCGCGGAAATCGAACGGGCTACCTCTCGCTTTGCAACCCGCCGCGTTAGACGTTAGGCCACGACTGCACCGTCTCTCAACCTGCTAACGGCGAGCTATTTATATACACCATGTAATTCAGCATGCTTTCTTAGTGGTCACATAGATAGCGCGACATGCGCGCGTGTGGCGCGCTTTAAAGATCGTCGCCCCGCTCCTGCGAACGCCGTTGCTCTTCGCTCTGCAGGGCGTGGTCGCTTTCGTGCGCTCATCTCGAGGAAAGAAGGGGCGGCCGGTGGGGTGCTTCGCTTCGCTCGCTGCAGCGGCCGCGTTTGCGAAAGGAGCGCGCTGTTCAAACAGAAATAAGTAATAACTGTGACAGTTGGTTCGCGCTCATCTTGTGTGTACCTGTTCGTTCGTTTCGTGCGTCCTGCTTTCTGTTTGAGCAGTGCGCTTCAAGTGTCGAGCTGTGACGCATTAGTTCGCGCTCGTCCTGTGTGCGTTCTTTTCTTGCGTCCTTTGGGCTCGAGCGACGCGCTGGCAATTTCGAGCTGCTTTCCGTTCTTCGCGTTACAGTACAATTTATTGCTATCGCATTCATTGCTTCGCCGTTGCGGCGAAACTGTGACTTTTCCTGATGTTCAATAAAATTTGATTTGACTTGAAGTATGGCAGCAAAGTTCAATGCGTTGTACAGAATAGCAGACCGTACAATCTGCTATGCCCCTGCCCTCGATTTGCCTCTGAAAGACGACTCTTCTGATGGCGACTGCGACGATTGGACGATCGGCCCGCTCCCGTGCAGTTGATTCTGGAGCACCGTCCCCATCGCTCGTCGGCACACAAGGCGGTTTAAAGCACTTTGTGCTTTTTTGAGGACTACGGGCTGTGTGCACACTTGTGACTATTGTGAAGTTCTCTACACTATTCCCTACACTCTTAATGCACTCTAACTATTCCCTACACTCTTAATCAGGTCCTGGTTAAATGCTGGCTATATCCAGGAAACCAGAAGAAAAATGTCCGGTTTCCTGGCTCTATACTATACTTTAAGCGGGAGCTGATTAAGACTGTCGGCACAATCGTGGTACTTGCATACATAGGCGTGCGCACAGGGGGGGCAGGGGGGGGCGGCCGCCCCTCCTAATCATCTAAGAAGGGGGGCGCAAAATCTGCTCCGTACATTGACC
This sequence comes from Rhipicephalus sanguineus, assembly GCF_013339695.2. NCBI lineage: Eukaryota > Metazoa > Arthropoda > Arachnida > Ixodida > Ixodidae > Rhipicephalus > Rhipicephalus sanguineus. The sequence goes on from NC_051178.1 coordinate 226,301,170, forward strand.
CTTTTAGTCATCTAAGAGGGGGGGGGGCGCAAAATCTGCCTCATATATTGACTTAGTAGGGTTGGGGGCGCTGCGATCAACCTTTGCCCCCCATAATGGGGAACCTTGCGCACGCCTATGCTTGCATAACGTCCTCCTGCAGTCATATGATTCACTGGCTCCTTAGAAGCGTCCCTGCTCAAACTTATTCGCCGTTACTTTTGCGATTGCGTGGTGATATTGAAATTCAGCTGCAAAGAGGCTTAATTCGCAGCAACTTTTCTTTTTCATCAGGATGCTACACATAGAAAAATCAATTTTAGAACCATTATTTTGAGCCGAATGCAGGCGTGAGCACCCGGCGTCCTGACCAGCATCAGACCGCAAATTACCGAGAAAACTGCTAGGCGTACTGTTACGAAGTAAATAATCCATTGCGAAACTGTCCGGCACGTGGTACACTTTAGCCCGATTCAAATTGAGCCCTCTTTTAACGACTGTGTGCGTAGGAGGCTCAGGGTTGCCAAACTTAATGATCGAGATGCAAATGACTTTGATAGCGCAAGACGCCTGCAAAAACAAAGGCGCACATTCCGCAACCATTGATTTTAGCATTCCAACGGAAAGCTTCGTGGGTTTAGCTTACAAATGCAGCGAATACGCCACAGTAGTCAAAGGATGCAGGAAAGCACGCTACACCGCCACCTTTGCTCTTTGTTTCGGAAGCTGGAAACCCCAGAACTCGCAATGCGTGGCATAGTCGCTTCGAAGACCGGACCGTCGAACATCGTGAGCTCTCGCAGGAAATATAGGGGTGGTGTTTAATTAAGGGTGTGAAATAAATGGGCATACCAGCAGAAGTTAACACATTCCTGAGCCTAATTGGCACCTGCCTAGTACGCTGTGGTTTTCTTGATCGAACATGAAGACGATGGCCTGGCCAAGCTCCGGAGACGAATCGCCGGCTGCCAGCTTTAATTACGTCACATGGGTGTTGATGTAAGGACTGAAACTGAACAGTGCGTGCCAACAATTACGAAATGGCGAGAAGAACGCTAAGTAAAGAGTGATGAGATTAGAGCTTAGCGGGAGTGCTATTTATAATCGCTTCATTTACAAATTTATTATGTTTCGTTTTAATAAAGAGACACCGTCTATTTCACCATTCGCCGCTTCTCTCAACCGGTGCCATTCCGCAATTTCCTGGCTCTCTCTTTGTCATTCAGCTGCCAGGTGCGACTGATTTTGTTGCACTTGCCTGTAACTTTTCTGTTGGCCTTACATACTCTTTTCTTTCCAAGGAATAATTTTCATTTGCATTAAATAAAATATCAAACAGAAAATTATTCATTTATTGCATAATAAGGTACAACGTTCTGCATACTTCTACTACTGGAGGCATGAGGCCTCGCGTCTTTGCACCCATTGTTTTCTGCTTATTTGCGGAAATACTAGTGTCGCGTAAAATTGTTTCTCTTTCCGAATTGATCAAACAAGTAAGAAACGAGAAGGAAACTGCAGAAATTCAGCGCCTTAAAAATAGCTTCTCGACGGAAACAGGAAGCATGCGAGGCGATACAAACGTTAAGCGTACAGCTTATGCAAATTCATTCATTCATTCATTCATTCTCTTTATTTTCCAGAATAAAACGAAAACATTACATTCTGGATGGTCTCCTGGGCTAAAAGCTGTAATGAAACAGCTTGACTAGGGCCCAGAAGACCAATGACACCAAGACCAAGACAAGACCAAGACCAAGACCAAGACCAAGACCAATGACCAAGACAAATGAGGCTGCTCAAGCTGGAATTTCTGCTAACAAAAAGTGTGAGCTGAGTACTTACGGCCATACGTCGGCAAACTCACTCATAAGACTAGGATCGAGCCGTGAGTCTGAGTCTGAGTGAGTCCGGGTGAGTAATATTTCGGTGAGTTTAAGTCCGAGTGAATCCGGTTGAAGAAAAGCTTAGTGAGTCTGAGTCCGCGTGAGTCCAGTTGAGGAAAATATTGGCGAGTCTGAGTCATAGTGAGGTCTAAGCGCAAAATATGTTTCTTGAGGGAGTCCGAGTGAGCTTCATCTTTTCTAGCCGACTTTTGGTCCTATCTATTCATCTTCAGCATTACTATCAGCCTTATACCGGCTTATGTTTATACTCGAATCTATTTACACTTATCTCAGCACACTAGCATTCATGCGCCACCTCAATATTTATTGATCAGATGCGTGAGTTAGGAAAATCGGTGCCATGACCTCCCCCGCAAAATCTTTCATGGGAAGTTCTTGATAAAAATATCTCGCGTGAGTCGCGTATTTCATAAAAATGTCCTTCCTGGATTTATACATGATAATGGTGATATATGATATATGTATGATGACAACTCGTATTTGAAAGCACAAGATAAAAAAGTGTATTGTAGAGCACCGGTAACGTAATATATTAACGTTAAAAAGGATTGACACCATGATCAAAAAAGCTAATTTCACGCCAATTGACTCATGAGTCGACTAACTCAGGCTCACTCAGACTCAAGTGAAGCCGTGAGTCTGAGTCTGAGTGAGTCCAGCTGAGTAATATGTTGGTGAGTTTGAGCCTGAGTGAGTCCGGTTGAGAAAACTTTTAGCGAATCTAAGTCCGGATGAGTCCGGTTGAGGAAACTTTTCGTGAGTCTGAGTCCAAGCGAGCCCTCACAGCAAAATGTATTTCTTGAGTGAGACTGAGTGAGCTCCAACTTTTTTGCCGATCTATGCTTACGGCTGAAACGCGAAGTTTCTTGAAGTAATCTTATTCACTTACAGCTAAAATGTGACGTTTATTCAAGTAATTTTATTGACTTACAGCTGAAATGCGACGTTTCTTCAAGTAATTATACCTTCTTGAAGCTTAAATGCAACGTTTCTTCAAGTAGTTTTATTTACTTAAAGCGGAAATGCGACGTTCCTTCAAATAACATTACTTACAGCTAAAATGCGAAGTTCCTTCAAGTAATTTTATTTAGTATTTAAAGAAAAAACAAAAAAGACAGAACTGGCATTTGTTTTTCATTTTGTTTCATGGCACCACAGTGTACAAGCGAATAACATTTCAGTTCGCTCCAGACACCGGTTGTCGAAGAAAGTTCTGCGAGGACCCGGAGACGTCGGTAACGTTATTTAGGGAGGTCGAAATAAGGAAAAGTGGAACGGAGCTGAGTGTCACTCCATCTCTGACCAGTTTATTGAAAGGCGCAGTTGCAAGGAGAATTCCTGAACGAAGTCACGTGGGAAGAGAACGCTCCTGCGGGATTTTCCAAACCCATGTTCGTTGACACGGCCCAAACGGAAAGTGGTTGTGACCAGCACGAAAAAAAGAACAACCAACGGCGCAATACCGTTGTACAAAAGAAAGGAAAGAAACAAAGACACAAAACAAAAACAGATCAAACAAAAGCTCTCTTCCTGCGTGCATTCACATGGTTATATACGTTTCGCAACTGTCTCGGTCTATCCTCAACTGTGACTCCGACCAACTTCCGGCGGAAGTTGATTTAGCGAACCCGCTCTACTTTTCTAGTCAAGACAATAAGAATTATGTCACTGTTTTGTTTGGTGCTGTTTATACAAAACAGTCTTGCGAGCCCAACTGAGCCACATACACACACACACATATGTGTGTGTGTGTGTGTGTGTGTGTGTGTGTGTGTTGTGTGTGTGTGTGTGTGTGTGTGGTGTGTGTGTGTGTGTGTGTGTTTGTGGTGTGTGTGTGTGTGTGTGTGTGTGTGTGTGTGTGTGTGTGTGTGTGTGTGTGGGTGTGTGTGGTGTGTGTGTGTGTGTGTGTTATTCGTTGGCGCGTCACAGAAGTAACTGGGGACATTTAGGGTGCTATCGCGTCCCAAAACACTTTCTGATTCGGAAGATCTACATTAATAAAAATATATTGAGTGATCGACCAAAAAAGGATACACAAACGGAAACCACGTAAGTTGTAAGTATAGGAACTACAGGCAAAACCAAGGAATATAACTCCGAAGCTATCAGTAGCCCTCTCTGATAACTGGGAAAATAATTGAGGTCGTCGAAGCGTTTACTCATGCTGCTGACATACGCTTAATGAAAGAGGACTTCACATTAAATTATACTGTTCGAACCTGCTCAGAGGGTGTTTTACCGCGCATTATCACGCTATTTCCAGATAAGTAGTGGCTAATTAGAGAAGATTAGAAAGGCTGACGAGAAGGCAAGCCGGAAAACTGAAGAATGCTAATAAGAGGATTAAGAATCCTCCTCTCGCTTTAGAGGTCGCTTCGAGCGCTCAAGCGAATTGAGTCACAGCTTATAATCTTTCTCCGCGATAAAGAAAAGAGGCGAGACGCCATTAGGAAAAGAAAGACGAATGCAGAGTGCGCAGACTAACTGAATTTTACTTTATTATGTTGTCATATCGTTCGCATGTGTTGCTGACATCATTTGCGTGCCTGTTAAATTTAGCGAGTCTTCTTTTATATGCAAATTGAGGCACCTCGTATCCTCTTACGTATTTCGCTCACTGCAAGTATTTCGAATTTTGGAGTCTTGATGCCCAGAAGTAGCATATGAGGGCTTATCGCCCATCTTCCTCCTTCGAAGCTCACATAAGACATACTAAATTGCTGCACCTTTGAGCATACATCGGTGCTATTCCAAAGCAGCCAAAAGCAAAGTTGAAATTCGAGGTTTTTCGCAGATGCTGGATTCGTAACTCGTGGAAGAAATAAACCCTTTACCTTTAGTTCTGAAAGCTGCGCGTGAGATGTTAACGCGACCTTGCCAATGAGTGAAAAACAGCCACATGTCGCTTTGATTACCATTTTCTAGGGTACAGCCGCAAACTCTTTTATTCTCTTTCTCGCGACACCACCAGACAAATTCTTGCGTAGAAGCAGTTAAGCAGCCCGTGACAAGACTGAAAATGCGTGGTTATGCAAACCACCACATCAGCCTCGTAGGTTGCTATGCGAATGGCTCCCTTAGAAACAAGTCTGTGAGGCGTCTTTAAAAGCATGCTTCCGCGGTTATCATTGGGTCACAAACGTCGTCGCAGCCCCTTTTGCAATTGCGTCCAGTCTGGATCGTCCGTGCCTGGATAGTCGAGTGGTTAGGACGCTCGCCTTAGTATCGAGGGTACGCAGCGTCGAATCCCGCCTAGTGAAGAACTTTTCTTTTGCAAAATTTCTTTCTTTCCCTTTCTTTATACCTTTCTTTCTTTCTGTCGCTGTGTTCCTTTCTTCTTTATCTCTCTCGTTCTCTGGACTCGCTCTCTCACCCATCAGGGTTATTACAGGGCATGGCGGAGAACTCGGCGCAAGTTTTCTGGAAGCAAAGCGGAAAATGAAGAACAGGATGATGAGAGCGCGTGACGGTTCATGATGATGATAGTTTTAGGTCACGACAGACATTTTACGCCGAGCTAGAACACATTCACTGTCAAAAAAATAACGATAAAATCGTTAGCGTTGAGCGTTCTGAGCTCACGTTTTCATAAACAGTGTTTTCGGTATGAGCGTGGCGCAGGCAAGAGAGGAGCCGATCAAGCATAGCTGCTAGCAGAAATGCGGAGACTACCGATTGTGCGCCGTTACTTGTTCGCGCGGACTGAGAAAGCCAAATTCATATTTTCCATCAGACAACGACTGTGCGAAATACAGGGGGAGGGGGCGACGGAATTGATAGTGCGGTGATTCGGTGGGCCTAGAGAGGAAAGCGAGTTTGTGGAGCGATCAGACGAAGAGGAGGAAAATAATACGTAAAAAGGGTTTGACACCCGAACGGACGAAAATCATGGCTCGCAGAATCGAGACTGACGGAGAATCGAAGCGCGCTTTTAATGGAGAACAGTATAGGGCCGGCATTGTTGAAACTGGAGGCATCTGTGTGTGAAACGGGTTTGCGCGGACTACACGCAATTATAGTCACTCTCCGTTTCGCAGCACTTCTCGGCAATAATTGCTTTCTCTGTCATCATGAAACAGCGCACGCACACGAAGACAAAAGAAGAAAAGACATTTGATGATGAATATCTGCCAGCCTGCCCAAATCACTACTTTGCTTTCTCTGCGGCTGCATTGTTTCAGATGAGAATCACAAGGCGTCTCCGCCCGAGGGTGTCATCCTTCCCGTGATTTCGCGTCCTTTTTTTCTAATCTGCGCTGATGTGGAACTGCATTTGCGCGTTCAAACTGACTTTTGCAGCACTCATATTAGTAGCACCAGCAACATACGAGACGCTCTTGTTCCTCTTCCAAGCACTTCCGGTCAAGCTCTTATTTCCGGTTTTACGAATATTCATAAAATGTGTTCTAAGAAATAAAAACCGATGGATCTGATTGAGGTTACCAGTTATATTGGATAGACATGATATCAGGGCATAACTTCACTTAATATAAGAGCTAATTAACTGCCAGGATAATTAACGACGATTAACTGATTCAGTTCCTTGAAAAATTGTGAGCAGCTGGGATTGTTGCGGCACCTGGCGGAACAGATCTCAACCACGCGCTTTTTCTACGTGGCCTCCGAGAACCGCTTCGGCAGTGCGACACAACACTAAGTTAACCCAACGAATACGTAAGGTCACACGAACGTAGAGGTGCGAGTTCCGCAATCCGACACACGAGTCAAGGATTATGGTTGCCTCCAATATTTTAGTAACTTGGCAATCCACGTTATGAGAGTACGGTGCCCTGCTCTTCTCAAATCGAGTGGTGTCGCGTTTGCAGAGTCTAGCTGAGGTGCAAAGGAACATGATTCATGAGGTTCAAAGGGACATAGTTTTCACGTATCATCTGGCACGTTACCTGCATAGCCGTATTGATTTAACGTTGTCGTCTTGATGAGTTAGCTGCGTCTCTCATAATCATATCGTGGTTTTGGGACATTATTATTATTATTATTATTATTATTATTATTATTATTATTATTATTATTATTATTATTATTATTATTATTATTATTATTATTATTATTATTATTGATGAGGTAGCTGAGAAGCATTATGGACACGATTATATCACCTACGTGACGCCGCACTGATTGACTTGACACCGCAGTGAGCTGTTCTGGGCCAAGGTATGGGCCAAGGGCCAAGGTACGACGGGGGGTGATGTGGCCGAAAATACACGACCGCAGAAGTGCGGGCGAGATAATTACGCCAGTAGCGGGCGTAAGACTGAGAACCGCGAGATGCCAGCAAACGTGGAAGAAAAAGAAGAAACGATTAGCTTGACTAGGATGCGATAGAAGAGGCCCCTGCCTAAAACGACAATAAAGCCAATTGAACGTAAATTTTTAGGTCCACATGCTGAAACGACCTCTGCACCTCGAGAAAAAGAAAGGCCGTGCCGCTTACTTTTCTCAGTCGTCGGCATTAACAGTTCTCTTTTCCCTGTACACAAAAGCCGCTGTTTTAATAAAAGATGCTCCGATTCGTTTAGGGAACCTGTTTTTATAGGTTGCAACCATGTTTAACTTGCGAGAAGAAAACGCGTTAGACTGTGAAAGAAGAACATCCCGTCGTTTAGGCGAAATAGTTTTCGCGATAATAAAACTAGAAACCTTACTTGTATAGTGTTCAAAGTCAGTCAACCAAAAGAAGCGCGAGAAGGAGTAAAAATGCCTAATGAACGGCAGCGACAAAGGCGAGTCAGGGAGACAGGAGGCGACTAAACGAAGAATCAATAAAGAGAACGCTAAAAGGCCTGGTGCCTACAGACCGCGCGAAACAGAGTGGTAACGCGACGAGAACATTAGGCAGCGAGATAACGTAATTGCCTCGTATTAAGGAATCTGGCGATGGGGTGTGCAAGCAGGATGATGCTTTTCACAGCGCCCCAAGCGGTCATTAAACATACATTCGACCACGACAAGCTCTATACGAGGTAGAAGAGGACTAATTACGGCGTTTGCGTGGGTCTCTCCAGTGAGTCATGCCCAATCATGTTATTGCGCCTTGTTTTGTGTCTTTTCATTAAAGGCTGAGCGAAATTCAAGTGGCAGCTTCGTGTCGAACTGGTCGTGGATGAACCACAGTAAACTAATATGGCCATGACGTCGCCTTGGTGGGTAATGCAGCGCCATTACAGTACTTCTTTCCATCACATTCCTATTTCTTTGGGAAACAGATTATTCCGACATACATACACAAATGGGAGTCGGACTCTTTCCCCCCACCCCGTCCTGAAACGAATTTCTGACTGCGCCCCTTCCCGTGAGTATCGTATTAGTCTTAGCGTGGCCACATAACCTCGATGTTGGTGTCATCGTCGATGTGTCGCCGTAGACTCATCCTAGAGTAAAGATTTCATTCATTTGCTTTATATTGTTCTGGTGAAGATGCCCATTCGAGCACGCTTCGTTGACGAGGATTATGTTTAAGCTCCAACAGCATGTCCCTGCATGTCTAAGGATAAGATTGACGGTAGATCAGCCTGAAGTGTCCAACACGATGTACGAAATGTGCGTACGAAATGTTCGAAGAAACCAGCCCATGCCGAAAGAAAACACAGTCGTCTTAATTTAAAAGGCTTCAGTAACTACAGCGCATATGTGAGCCGTACAGCTTCGAAAGCACTTAAGTAAAACCGTATTGCCGAGAACTGCGCTAGCAGTAGGCGCAGAAATGATAAGCTAACTGGAAATGAAAGTGCATAACCAGAATAGCTTGCTGCCAATATCAGGGGTCAGAGAATCGTTTGCACTTACTGTTTGCGTAACAGCGATTCAATGCTCCATGGAAAGTGCCCCATTTAATAGCGATCATTTTTGGAGCGCGAACTGGGACTGTTAGGAGACAACTACGGGATTTTCACCCCGTGACGCAATAACGTGCTTTTCCTTCCAACAGCCTGTGGCACCCATCGAGGCAGAAAAGGTGGTCACTCTGAAGACAGAGGCAATGAAAATGCCGCATCCTTACTGCGACGCTGCTTACTCACGAGGGCCTGTGGATGGCGGGTAAACACAAAACCGAAGACGCTTATCAGAGCCATTAGTTGGGCACAACTGCATGACGGCAATGTGCAAGCGCCGCAGAGGAGGCCCAAGGGAGCGAACAATAGCCAAGCATGTATCGGATATATCATCTCCGTCGTGGAAGGGTGAAAAAGGAACTGGTGGCGTCGGCTGCGAAATGGGGAGGCGGCCGGCTCCGGAAGGAAGTACACTGCGTTGCCATCGAAACGCTATCCGCACGCCCTTCCTTGTTTCTTTACCGACAATGTCCACCCAAGCGGGGAAACAGGAAGAAGTCGACGAAGAGAAAAACCAAAGGGTAAACGGCATTAAAGAAAAGAGAGCGAGAGAGGGTTGAATCACGGCATCATGCCTGTGTTCTATCTGCTTTGCTCGACCGTCACAGTCATAAAGTCAACTCGCGTGGCGAATACTGCTGATGTGGTGAACATTATTCGTTGCACCGATGAGTTCGTGCTCTGACTCGTATTCGCAGAATGGAACCACTGGAAGTGCATGAAGAGTCGGTGGAGAGGAAGCACAGATAGGGTGGTAGGTTTCCAGCAGTCAGAAGCTAGCAGTAACTCGCTCATTGCTATGAGGGCCAAACAAAACGGCAACACCACGGGCTCTGTATAGTGTCTATTTCCGGTAGAAGAATACACATGGATACAGAGATGACAGAGCTACTGTAATAGGAAAGCGAGATGCGAATCTGTCGTTCAGAAGCAAGGGACAAAGATGGCAAAAGAGAGGGAAAGGTCCACGCGTATTAAATATAGATATAGATGTTGATATAAATATAGATATGGGGAAGGCGTATGGGAAACTAAGAGATCAAGGAAGAAGGAATAACGGCGCTTAAACGGGATCCGTTCACAGAATGTCGCAAAAGATTACTCCCATGAGTGAATGAACAGTGTCTTATTGGACCCATGAGACTTAATGTTATATTTGAGACAAAAGCTTCCTTTTTTGTTTCACCAAAGTGGGTTTGGTTTCTTTTACGGTTACTCTTTCTTATTATTACGATTTTTATTTTCATTAAACCGCCACTTCCAGCTTGCCTACCGATTCTGAACAACCTATTAGAAATTTTAAAAAATGTTTTGACATTTATGCTTTCTTCTGCAACATATCAAACTATCCGGTTCTTCGCCAATTACCCGGTGTAGGTGTATGGCAATAACTTATTTGCGTCATATTGTCACGGCGTCAGTTTGCGCCACTGGGCATGCGTCGTCACGTGAACTCTCGATCCTGTGAAGCTGATAATCAGAGACAATTTTGACTTCTTCACGATTTCTTCGTGCACTTCTTATTGCGAGACCGGGACGAGACAAAGACTGCAGGATATCGCTCTGCTAAATGATAATGACAGAATTGCTATCCAATCTTGTGAACGTAATATTGCATTAGGTATGAGCTAATAACTATCTTTAAGCCATCATGAAAGCAAAGTAAACCTCATCACTCATTGGAGCTGATTTGACAGAATTGATCTAGGCGATAAAATCAGGTAAATATTTCTGGTTGCTCAAAAGCACAAGAAAAATAAATATGGCAGCTTCGCACTTGTGGTGCCAAGCCTGAAGAAAGAGCGCAGCTTGGTGGCATTCCTTTTTTCTCTTTATTATTCTCTTTCTCTCTGTTTCTTGTACTTATTTTTTTGTATTCTTTCTTTCTCTTCCTAATTATTTCCTCATTGTTTCTTTTTCTTTTATTGCGATAGCAATTATATGGACAGTCTCGGCTTGAAAATGTCCGTCCCCGTCGCCGTCATTCACCGTATATGTATAAGTATGTATATATATAGAAAGGCCACAAAGAAAAATAATTAAAGACATTCCTTCCGACGCGCGGAATCGAACGGGCGACCTCTCGGTTGCAGCCCGCCGCGTTAGACGTTAGGCCACGACAGCACCGTCTCTCAGCCTGCTAACGGCGAGCTATTTATATATACCATGTAATTCAGCATGCTTCTTAGTGGCCACATAGATGGCGCGACGTGGCGCGCATGTTGCGCGCTTAAAGATCGTCGCCCCGCCCCTGCGAACGCCGTTGCTGTTCGCTCTACAGGCGTCGTCGCTTTCGTGCGCTTATCTCAAGGAAAGAAGGGCGGCCGGTGGGTGCTTCGCTTCGCTCGCTGCAGCGGCCGCGTTTGCGAAAGAAGCGCGCTGTTCAAACAGAAATAGTAACAACTGTGACAATTAGTTCGCGCTCGTCTTGTGTGTACCTGTTCGTTTGTTTCGTGCGTCCTGCTTTATGTTTGAGCAGTGCGCTTCAAGTGTCGATCTGTGACGCATTATTTCGCGCTCGCCCTGTGTGCGTTCTTTTCGTGCGTCCTTTGGGCTCGAGCGATGCACTGGCAATTTCGAGCTGCTTTCCGTTCTTCGCGTTACATTACAATTTATTGCTATCTTAATCATTGCTTCGCCGCTACGGCGAAACTGTGACTTTTTCGTTCTTTCTAACTATTTCTTTTTCTTCCCTTTTTTGTGTCACTTGCTTTGTTTGTCTCTTTCTTCCTCTTTCTGTCATGCTCTCCATTTTTTGTATCTATTTTTCGTGTCTGTTTCTTTTTATATCTTTCTCTCTCATTTTATGTCTTATTCCCTTTATTTCTCCCTATTTTCTCTTCCTCTTTCTTTCCATCGCTTTATTCCATTCGCTTTCTTGTTTCTATCTCTCTTTTTCACGTGTTCGTTTTCGTTTGACACTCGCCCCTGCTGTACACGGTAGTGGGGCTCCCCCAATTCCTGCGGCGAACACCCACTTGAGAAGTTTCCTGGTGACACCGCACAAACGTGGGAGTCGTCCGCTGCGCGCCTTGCAGGACCCAAATAATGTTTTTCAACCAACCAACCAACCGCACAAACTACGGCGAGCTACAGCAGCTTCCCTGTTAAAAGAAAGACATTAACACCAAAAGAAGTACTTTTATCTGTTCCCAGATATGACGCAATAACAGGCGATACTATGGCGCCGTTCAGCCCATCTATACGCAGCGTTCTGACCTTGACATAGAGCCAGGCGCCTATTTCCCCTTGAGGGTCACTCTTTTATACGGCTGGCATCACATATATTTGCCTTCGATGACGTTGAGTCACGCTTGCGTTAGAGCATCAACCATATGCCGCGTATGGCGCATAATTCAAATGGGGTCGTCAAGATCTTTGCGCAATAGGACAACGGCGCTATGCTTCCGCTTGATGGAAATCGAAACAACGATGTGTCCACAGCTAGCGTCCCGAAGAAAAACGACGTCTTTGGCTTGAAATCGGGTAGCTGCGGATATGAATTCTTTTTGTCCCCTGATATCAAATGTAATAATGGCTGCATACGCGTGATATATCGCTGTCCTGGGACTGCCAGACTTATAGCACTCGGCCGCCATCTGTAACCATCACGATTACACAATGCCATACATTTCGCCCGCAGGCTTCATACGACACCTCCTGTTATCGTTGCCTTTGCTGCTTGATGTAGTTCGCACCTCTGTAGCTGTGCTCGCTTACCATTTGGCTTCCCAGAATTCAGATATATTGCACAAGAAAGCAAACAGGAACATCCACAAATAAAAAGGGAGGACAGCAAAGAACCAAACCCGGCTGAGGCCTCCCGCCCTCCCCCAAGCAAATATAGCAAAACACAACTTCAGGGAAGCAGGGTGGCGGGGAGACTAGAGATGAGGGGGGGGGGCGGAGTGGGGGGAGGCGGTCACTCTCCGCCCACCTCAGTCAAACAATCCTGGCGCCACCTCTGACAACAGGAGGAGCAAAAGCAATAATTATGTTAAAATAAGGAAATACAATGAAGAGTTCATTCATACCGGAGTCGGCGACGTCATGAATATACCATGCCACAGATATGGACACTCTGTTCGAACGCTTTCAAGAAGCAAAAGCAGCTAACTACAAGAGTAAATATAGCACTCGTATGCCGTTTGAACAATTTAGAGTCATGGTTTGGGTGCGTACGCAGAATATGACTGAATTAAATTGCTTGTTGCGGTGACATGTTCTTAGTGTTCTTGCTGCCGCTTGTAAAATACACAGCCCTCCTAAGAAGTGTTTCAGTCTGTATTCTTCGGTTGTAGACAAATTGGAAACCACTGCGTTTGCAAAGTGCATAGCTCTTTTTGGTTGCATTGAATGGTTTGCAGCGATCTTTCGCTATTCTGGGGTTTACAAACTGTCCAAGACTACTTGCAAACTTTCGCTTGCCAAACTTTGTCAAACAGTTACGGGAAAGCGGATAAAGCTTGAAGCAGTACTAGATAGGAGAACATTATGTATAAAAACTCTGTAGTTCTGTGTCAGCGTACTCCCTTCCGACGGACCAGCACGTAGTACGCGGAATTGGTTAGCAATTGTGTGTGCGTGTGTGTCTGCAGAAACTCCTAGCGCAGGCACGTGCCACATAAATTGGGCAAACCCCACTACCCACTACTGGTCCACTAAAAATGATGAAGTAAACACACGTGACGCAAGCACCACCTTTAGAACCTGCACGAAACACCAAACGCATGCGGCAAGCCAGGCACCACGACGCATGTCATGAAATGGAGAAGGCGGCAAAAAGATGCCGATGCAGAGAGAGGGGGAAAGAACTATATTGAGACCCTGAAAAAATGGATGATGGGAGCGGGCTTCCTTGGCAACCAATACAAGTGCACTTGTGAGGAGCCCAATAGGCTATAAATCATCATAACTTTTGTGAAATAGGGAAGCAGCCATTGTGCCAATTTTCGTCATTCTGCGAACCGTGGTACCCGCTAAACACCTGCAAGGCATTATGTGCACTTTGTTGATGCTGTGCCTATGACGATGAAGAATTATGGCAGAGCCCTTTGTAATGGGTTGGAAGCATTCAACAGACCACTCGCTGCGCAATTCGCATTGTGTGACGCCTGGTTGTTATTTTGCTCTTCTACCACGCTATATTACATATGTTAATGTGGTTCCTTCTCGACATGAAGACTGGATAGGGTCTTTTTGCAAAGGAGTTTCAAGCACTGGCATGGCTCTGTATTAGAATACTGGGCTCCACGCAGAGGGACCGGGTTCGAATCCCGTTCCATCCTGAATATTTTTTCTTATTTCGTTTTTTTTTGTCTTATTTTGCGCGATAGCGGTTACGGGCAGCGGTCTCGGCGGACAACTACGGCGCCAAGAACGGCAGTTGTTGTGATCTCTCAAAAGCTTTCGTTGTAAAAAAAGAAAGAAAGAAAAGAAAGAACGATGTGGGACCCTCGCTTTGCCGTTCCCTTTAACTTCATTCCGCTTTCACACATTTCAGTTTTTAGGCTTAGAGTTTGCGTAAGCCTAAAAGCCCCACCCTCCCCAGTAAGTAACCTGGCGCTGCCCCTGCTCCATATAACTAGTTGACGCATATGGTGAAGCCAAAACACTGACGACAGAAAGTTTTGGGGAATGCCCTAACCCTGAATAGCGGTAAACAGAGCAGGAAGCTGGAACGGCTCCACGTAGACCCCTGTCTTCGAGCTGCTGCACGTATTCTGTTCTCTGAAAAATATTCGTACAGCGCTCGCACTATGTCGTTTACTTATGTCGACTTACAAGTACAACGCGTTGCTGTCTTGAAACCGATAAATTTCGTAGCCTTTCCTACAATACTGAATCCAATGGAATCATTCACTTCTGTTCAGCATGCTGTAAAATTGTCTTATTTTTTTTCATAGCACAATGAGACTCGTTTCATCTCCGGTATATGGTAGTTGTCTCAAACTTTCTCGCGAACTTCCACGGGGTTTCTATCTACGGCCAGAAATTTAGAAATAGACAATATACAAGGTACAGAAAATAAAAATACACAGCTAGGAAAGTAGATAAGAAAACTATGACACTGAGAACGGTAAGTGAACTAATGAAAAAGAAGCTGTTCAGTGCTTATAGTGTGCTTTGAAGCCTCCTTGTGTTCTTTAGCGCATATGCAGCGGGCCTTATATGAAGAGAATCATTATTCCCTGAGAATCATTATTGACCGGCCAAAGAGGTAGCTGCCCGCTTTCGGGTTGAAGTCGGCTCAGGAAACACAAATAGCCCGACGTAATTATAGCCGTGCACTTTAAGATAAATTGAACCCTAATCTGCTTACAGCTCGGGACAGCTGCTCAATGAGTGTGATGCGTTAGCCTGAATTGACTGTAATCAGTCGACTTTCAGGGAACAGTGACGTCTACAAATGAGGCCGAATGAAAATTGATCTCACCTGGAAATAACGCCAAAGTGCTCGATGTCTTCTAGGATGCTTACGTGTTTAACTGCCTGCGTGATTAGTGAAAGTCAATGTCTGTAGAAGTGCCCGTCGATCAGAGATGGCGTTATGAAAGAGGGCTTACCCAGTAGATAGGAATCAAGCAGGATTACTTGCACGTTGCATCAAAGTGCTCTTAGATTGGTAACTAGTGGGATAAACTGTGTCACGTCCTAGTTTTGCTGACGCTCGTATTTTGTTGCGTGTTTCTTGCAGAAGTTGCTTGACCTTCATGATAAGGAGATTAAGAAAAGTGGGCCATAGAGATACTGCAAAGCTACGCGACATTTGGCGAGACATACTTTCGTCAGTCGGCTTGAGAGAAACAGCTTTAGGGTAAGCTCTAACATGTCCCAGTAATGAGCAAGTTCGTCGCCTGCGGTAAAACAGTGCTGCTAAAGAAATTCACCGACGATTACGATACTGCCAAATGGGAATTCTGAGCGCAGCTTCGTGTTGGGACAACGTCAACAGTGTTCCATGTTTTGGCTTTCCGCAGTCTTAGCAATGTAACATTCCTTACGTATTGACCCAGAAACTGCCAGCGCTCGAGTGCTACGCGTTCGCTCTCTTTCGTCCTTCTTTCTAGAGACCGCTCTAAACTCTGTTGGGGCAACTAATACATGTACACATGCAAGCTATCCACTAACACATATATCATAATTTTTCTGAAATAGGAGAGCACCCGCACCGCCATTATTCGTCTTTCTGCGGATAAGTGAGGTACCCGCTACACATCTGTAAGGTATTGTGCACTTTGTTGATGCTGCATGTGGCTGATGACGATGGAGAATTATGCCTGAGCACATTGCAGTGGGTGGGAAGCATTAAACCACACACTCGTTGCGCAATTAGCATTGTGTGATGACTGGTTGTTACTTTACTCTTCCGCCACGCTATATTACATAGGTTATAAAGCGATTCTTTATAATGCCCGACATGACGCCTGTATAGGGTCTTTTTGCGCATGAGTTTCAAGCGCCAGCGTGGCTCTGTAGTAGAATACTCGACTGCCACGCAGAGGGCCCGCGTTCAAGTCCTATTCGATCCAGGGTATTTTAGACCGATGTCTATCGGTTACGCCATCGACAGCAACGGCAACGCCGCTCAAAGCAGGAACGGGAGCCTAAAATCTGCGCTCTAAAACTAAAGCATTTAGCAGGAAATTTCCTGCCCTGTTTGTCTGCTTTGTTTGAAAGCTATTAGAAGATCGCAATATTAAACACTGTAACTGTTTTTTTTCTACTTATCGGTAACACAAGTAATAAGAAAGGATGCTCAAAACTAACCTGCTTCTGACCAAGAATGCTTCTTTTTAATATAACTTTTTTATTATTATACGGCGTGACTTATCATGAAGTGAGCCGCAGAAAGTAAGCTTTTACAAGCACCCCACGTGTTGCCTGTGTTGCCTAGAATGCTTATAATTAGAGTGCCTAGATTGCCGTGTTGCCTAGAATGCTTATAATTAGAAGAAAGCTTGTCCCTAGTAATTTGAGCAGTATACAAATGATACACCACTTTGCAATTTTTATGGTATACTTGTCTAGCCTCGTTAATAATGGTAATTTCTTTCTTCGATTCGATTAAGTACGATATTCTAAACAGCAAAATGCAACGACACACTGTAATGACATTTAATATGATACAGTGCTCAAAGATTAAAAAAAAGCATGCGAAAAATACCAGAACTACTCTAATGTGTTGTTTAGTTGATATAGTTTTATGTCCATTTGAAACGGCTGTCTAATTTATACTCCAGCGAGTGCGCATATGGCGTGCTTCATAATTAGAGACCTGTTATTACGATGGGACTTCTATACGACCGTACTTAACTACGTAACAGATGTTTGTAGCTGTTCAGTTATGTTCTCTTGCAACTGTTCAATATTCTACAAGTATATCGAAGCATAGCAAGACTGAAGATGGTTTGAAACGAATTGATCACCTTGGATGTTTTCTCAAATAGCAAAGCACATGTATGTATGAGAGACCAGGATTCCTTCTTTGGGATATTGGTAAGAGCTGAGCAGAACATGGTCATTGTTTTGTATTTCCAGTATTTTTTTGTCGTCTTATATTGCGCATATTTTTTTTTTGGCACATCCGGCTCGAAGGTCTTATATTTCCCATTTACTGATGTGACCGAAGAGGGGTTGAAGCTGACACCCAGTCTCCGGCGGAGAAGGGCTCTTGATAAGCTTCTTGCGAAAGAAAAAATTCGTTTTATGTACATATTTACAGAAGTTTTAACAAGAAGGCGTAGAGACGCACCTTTAGATCACAAGGGCACAGAGCCTTGACAGAGAACACACGAGACGAGAGGGCCAGCGAAGGCCAGAGAGAGAGAGTCCCCCACGCACTCCCGACACGCTCCTTTTATAGCGGTCCCTGCACGCGCATCTCGTCAAGCGTTCTTGCTGGCACGCCAATGCGCGTTCCTTGCAGCGCACGAGGAGATTTCCCGCGTTCTTGTGGGACGCGGATCACGTGTGTCAGGTACGCCGATGTGCGTCCCTTGCAGGCCGGGCCTTTGCATTGGCGGTTATAAAATTACTAACGAAGAACAGGAAAGCACCTATTTTTATGGAATAATAACACAGCATCATAAGAGCCGCTTACTAATTAGCAGCTAGGTTATGCCAGACTCCACATGGCGTAAGCTTTCAGCCAAAATAGACGTGAGAGGATGTGAAAACTTGTTCTACTAAACATTTCTTGAGAGCTTGGCGGGACTGTTGTGATTGCGAACTCCGACGACCATGTATTGCTTTGCGATCTCGGTTTTTGGGTTTCCTGATGCTCATGTTTTATCAGTACCATGCTTTAACCTCCTTTATCAGTATTCAATCGCGGCTAGTAGTGTGTATATATATATATATATATATACACACTACTTTTTAACAAACAGTGCGTCACTTTTTGTTAAAAAGGCCTAAAGAAGAATGTGTCAGTTGACAATGCTATGGAGAACGCTTCCATTTTATCTTCCGTAAAGGTAAAATGCGCGAGTGAAAATTAGCGAATAAATACACGTGTCAAAACATACTAATCATGCCCAGTGAGGAAATCGAAAATTCGGAAAGTTCGTAACGATTCATCTTCAATGATGCTACTTGCAATAGGCTGTCTGTGAATCAGGTAGTGGTCACTAACAGTGCCTTTTTTTTTCTTGAATGCATTGAAGTGAGGTGGCCCCAAATCTGGCAAATCGCTGCGGCAATATTTCTGGCCCAGTGCTCTAAGACGGGTTCTGCACTGGGGCGTGCCGCTCCTACTCCGCCAGTGGGCCTGTTTAAGGGAAGCAAGATACCCCCCCCCCAAAAAAAAAACAAAATAAGACAGGAAACCAAACGCCATGGAGCCCTTTGGAAAATCGATCGCCACTGTTTTTCCCTATGGAGTGCAGCGCAGCGCTGCATAGCCTGAGACCATAGAAAAGAAAAGCCTTTTTGAATTTCAGGCGGGTTTACAATCAGATTTTTTTATACTGTTCCGGCGGGACCGTGTAGTAGACATAGAATGAAAGCGAAGGCGAGTCAAAGCGTTCTTTGTGCGGCAAGAAATGGGTAACAGCGTTGAGCAAGGGGCGTAGAGCGGGGGCGCTGTGGATGGCACCGCGATTCCGGTCTTAGCCGGAAAGAGCAAAGAGTGTTTCTTTTGTATTGACATCGGCCTGCGCGACCCCTACGAAACGACGGTCACGAAGGCTATGTTGGCGCGGCGGTCGCATTGTTTCGCAAACTTTTACTGTCACTCAGTTTCTTAATTTGCAAACATTCCAGCCAAGGAAACGTCAACGCATTTCTGTCAGTTGTTTCTGTGCTACCATTCTTTCTCTCGTTATCACTCTCCGCTGAAACTTCCTGGTCCATAGAGTTTCTTACAACACCTAGAGGGGAATCTGGCGCTAGTGTCTACGCGGGCTCCTTGAGCGGCGCTTCAACCACCATGGGAATGATGGGAAGTACAGGCTTCGGATTTGCTTCGGGTGGATTAGGTTCTTGTTTACCGAGTGTAAAACAAGGCGATATGAAGTTATTTCCAATACGAACTTGCTTCATCTTTTGTACGTAAAACCTATTGCAAAAAGTTTGCGTGACCGTGAGATAGAACTGAAACCTGGACAAATTCAACCACCAGGGTATGCATTGCTCTGCAATTGTGTTCCAGATTTGACATCATAATATAATGAATTATTTTCTTTACAACACTTAAAACAAGCGCGCTTGTCTTTGCGTCGAAAGTACGCATTTTCTATTTATGGAAATAACAGTAGCATATTGAGTGAGAAACACTTAACGTATCATCTGCTGCAATGCCAGGTGCGTCTATCCAAGTGGTCTGCCCCTAACGCATCTCTTGTTTTGTTGTGAAGTAAGGCCAAAGGAGCGTGGCAGAGCGTCTTCTTAGCTTCGCCGTCGTTTTGCAGTCGATTTGAAAGAGTTTTGACAAGTATCGCTTATCACAAAACGTGAACTCTATGCAGTTTCCCGCAGTGGGATGGGACGCTACATCTATGCGCAGCGGTGAGTGCACGACGCTTTGCTAAAGCTGTCATATACAACCTGTAAAGCTGCAACGTCGCAGCAAACCAAAAGATCTAGCGGTCTTCAGCCTCTTTGAACAACAAAGGCACTGCTCGAGTGCTTTGCAACGCACCCCACTACCCAGGCCTCGCGAAGAACGAAACTGAAACTGTAGAAAAAGATCCGTAGACAGTTCGCTAGTTAACGCAATCGAATCCGAAGCTTTTACTTCCAATCATTCCCATGGTGGTTGAACGATCGCAGCGCCAGTTTCCTCTCTAGGTTACTGTATGAAACTCTATGTCCTGGTCATACAGCGGGTGATTGTGTTTTGCCGTAGTCAGCGTTTTCGTTCCGCAACTTCGTTTTCCGGGTGTTCGTTTTCTTTCCGCGAATTATAAGTACTGACTCCTAGTAACGTACGTTTAGCTAAGTAAGTCCGCACGCATTTGCCGAACGATGCCAGGTATTTTTCGACGTCTCCTGAATTCGTGCACCCAGCGTCTCCTGGTAACACAAGAAGATAGACGCCCTCCACCAGAAGGCGTGTTTGCAGAAAAGGCACGATTAACGTCAGCTGCACGCCACATAAACAAAACTGGGAAAACACAGCCATGGGCGCAGGTATTCGCCACTTTCACGGGCTATAGATGGCGACACTATGCACCCAAAATGGCAGTGGTCGAGATTATGGCACCACTACAAGCGGTTTAGGAACGTACACGTTCGGCGAAGAGTGTAGTTCTTTGAGCTTCGCTTGGCCTCCGATGATGCTTTTTGAAAGCAGGGGAGCGGCAGCATATTGTAATAAGTGAAGTGTAATAAGTCGGGTACGCTAATGCAACCATATTATGATATAAATACGCGCAGAATTGTTAATGAGACAAACAGGCCCGTTGCGTTGCTAGTTCAATATATTAATGAGCGTTTGTAACAAAGATGTGAATGCCACGCGCAAAATCTCTCAGTAAAATCAGAGACATTCTTAGAGACGCTTGCTATCTTACTTTTGCTTGCATTGCATTCTGTTGCGTAGCTTGTTGAGCTCACTTCAAAGCACGAAGCGGAATAAGCAGAGAGAAACAGAAATGTCTTTCCTTTGAGACCGAAGAACAAGAATCATGACGCATGCCTGATTGAGCACGTGTCATGAAGAGCAGAAAAAAATTTTTTATCTAGCACAAAGGGAACCAAGTTCTTCCAAATGCATCGTTGGCGACGTGGACACGCGCCTGAGGCAGCTCTATGGTTCAGGGTGGGCCTTAACCCTATATATAAAGAATTGTAGAATGCAGCTCTGAAGAAGACCTGAAATTCAACCAGAAATAGCAGCAGCTTTGTTCGTGACAGAGCTAAGTACGACGACGTGTTTCATTAGACAAGACGACAGCGACGAATACGTGCGACGATCACACAATAGCAACGCAGGAAAAGAACGGCTTGCATCGCGGTGGACCAGGCATAAATCCTTGGTGATGGCTTTAGCAGAAAGAAAAATGGCAATCGGGCCGCCTCAAACTATTCGTACCAGGAGCCATAAAAAGTTTGAAAAAACTTGAGAAGGCCCCTCTAAGAAACTTCGTTCGCGTTCAATCACTTCAAGATATATAGAAAATGCTATACGGGCGATGAAAAATCAGGAATTTTGGGTTTGCACATCGTGCGTTGAAGACGGTAAGACGGGCAGGAGGGGGAGTAGTGCCATCTCGAAAAATGGCAGCGAGGGAACTCCGTGTCTCACGCGCTACAAAAAGGGACGAACTGCATGGCGATGTCTTCGTCCGCGCGTAGACAAAAAAAAAGGAATGTCTCCGGTCAACGCTACCAGGCACACGCGGACATAACGTCCGAGTGGCGAGCCATAAAAGTGGTCGTTGCCAAGCGCATTCCCGCGACCGGTCAACGGTTTCTGTATGGCAAGACGTGGATGTATCCCACTTTGAGCTGAAGAGCGAATGTTCGTCAGCGAACGCTCTTCGGTTAAGACGATTTTGATCGTTCACAGCTAAAAGCAAGCAGAAGTGCGGTAAGCCGGGTCAGTTGGTATGACTACTTTGTGAAAATGGCGCGAAAAACCGAGACCGAATACACAAGAAGGTAAGGTTGAGAATTAAAATAAGTTGAAAGTCAGCTCTTGTTCTCCTTTTTAGCTTTCTATGTGCTTCGTCTCAGTTTTTGCGCTGTTTTTACCATAAGAAAGGGAATAGTAGAGAAGGAAAGGTAGGGAACCTAACCAGTTTAGGACAACCGGTTTGTTACCCTATGCCAAGGGAAAAGGTTGGGGGAGAGAAAAGAGAGCATAACACAGCATACACAGAGTCACTGACACTCCACCAGTCTTGCGTGGTACGCTACATCACTGTCCATCCGCTTGTCCAAGTCCGTTTCCTTTAAAAACCGATGTAGCGCGTTCTTCGCGTTCAGCAGCGATGCCTTCTGTCCACGGCATGTAAGAATGGCTACAACAATTTATTGTCAATGTGCACTAGAGCGCACAACGCTCCTTGCGATGCCTGTCGTTGCGAGGAGACGCTACAGAACAGTCCGTGTGACTGTCCGGGATACAGTGTTCAGAGGCATGCAGTACCTGTTTTTTGCGACAAAAGCAAACATCTATTGTCGGAGTTCGAGCAGCAACTGTGAACTTTGATCAAAAGGGCGTGATCGCGAGCTCTGCCGAGCGCGCTACTTCGACAGACATCAGTAGACGGCTTGCATACCCTTGTATGTGGTATGCTCTCACCTGCTTACTTCGCGCATAGACAACAGACAGCACGAAAACCGCTTCGCTCCCTGGAGCGGCCGTATTCCCGCACACAGGCGTTTTGTAGAGTTACGCAAGACCGGATCAAAAAGAGTTATCTGCTAGTCTTACTTCGTACAATACTACAATTTGTTGCTATCGCCTGCATTGCCTCGCCCTCGCAGGGAATATGCGATTTTTTTTTCAGTTTTGTTTCCTGCAACGCAGCTCCTTCTCATTTTTGCAGGCTGAGAGCAGGCAACAGTGCCGAATCACGCTGTTGCCTGCTGGTCGTAGTGGCTGTTATGAAACAAGAATACTTCAAAACCTATGTCCAGCGTGCACGATGTTACATTGGTCTTGTAAAGTGAGACGTAGAACCCTGCAATATTTTAACATTATCTCGGGAGCGCTGAGCGCGGGATATAGTAGCGTCTAATATTCTCAAAAGGTAACGAAGTCTGCCGACGGTGCGCAAGCGCACGAAGCGCATTGCACTGCGATTGCCAACTGCTACGCTGATGCCAAAAAGAGCGACATCAGTGGGCGTGTCTCGGCATCCTCGACGCTCACGCTTACCAGGCGGACGTGTGGGGCATTCATGAAAAAAAGAAAAAAAGGAAAAAGGGACTGATAACGCAGCAGAATCACCGGTATCGAATGCGCATGCGCCTAGCAGAACAGCACAGTTGAGGACACTTGCACTACGCTTCGCATAGTCTTGACCATTTCAGCTACTTGAAGATTACTTAAAGATATGTTGAAGCAAACAACGTAGCCGACGGCGCTCGTAGTTCAGTGTGCTTTGTGCGCTTGCGCATTATCCTGCCGACAATGTTAGACGCTACCATATCCCGCGCTCAGCGCTCCCGCGATACAGTTAAAAAAATTGCAAGGGTGTGCAATGCCGTCTGACCAAGGAAATAAATCGAAAAGCACTCCTACCAATAAAACTGGTAAAATAGGGAGTTTTCTTTTTTTTTCGTACCGCCCCCCCCCCCCCCTCCATCTTTGCATACACCGAAACTTGAACTCAGGTGCAAGTGATTTAGGCTCTGTTGTACAATTACTGCCCTTCTTTTCTATTCCCGAGAATTGAGACAAAAGCCGGCTTCGTGCTGTTTGTAAAAAAGCGTCGCGTATTGAAGGGATGCAGCTGCATGTTAATCACTATTAACCGATCTGCCTTAATTTTATCAATTACTTTCCACTATCTCTCTCTCTCTCTCTCTCTCCTGTACAGGAAACTAGAAACTTGGGATTTAAACTATAATTGAGAGAGAGAATGATAGAAGCAAGGAAAGGCAGGGAGGTAAACCAGGCGCACGTCCAGTTTGTTACCCTGCATTGGGGAAAGGGACAAAGGAGCGAAAAGAGAGACAGAAGAAATGGGAGGGATCGACAGAATCGTGCCCTCACTTGGGAGAGCAATATGAGTTTAATGAAAGCGCTATTGAAACAGTTCTGTGCCACCGCCTTTGACTCAAATTGAAGAGGGCAATTAACAATGGGGGAGAAGAAGTGGACGACACAGGTGCAATATAAAAATCTAGCAGCAGTTGTCAGATTGCGCTTGTGTTGCCCATTTCTTTCACCCCTCGCTTGCTAACTGCGACCTTCACTTTGATTATGGATTTCCAATTCAGCCAATACTCCGTATTTTTGGGATTTAGAACAGGCGTCGATGTATGTCAGCCTCACCCTTACTCACTGGGCTACTAGCGTTTCAAAATGTGTAACTCATTGCGAAGTACCCCAAAACTAAAAGATGACCAGCACAAAAACATTTAAGAAAGAAGGAGCGTACAGCAAGCTGCGTTAGCGCAAGACGCAGCAGTAGGAACACAACTCGCGAACACCACGGACGTGAAAGGAAAACGCTGCGTAGAGCACAAAAGGAAAGTGTTGCACACGCGCGCCTTACCGAACTGATCACCAAAGCTGAGAGAAATGGGCCTCTGGGGCGACATTGCGCATTTCACTTAAACGCGTACTCAGTGTACTCACTTCGGCGATAATACTGTTT
This sequence comes from Rhipicephalus sanguineus, assembly GCF_013339695.2. Lineage (NCBI taxonomy): Eukaryota > Metazoa > Arthropoda > Arachnida > Ixodida > Ixodidae > Rhipicephalus > Rhipicephalus sanguineus. The sequence goes on from NC_051178.1 coordinate 226,325,689, forward strand.
GTTTTACACTGTCGCACTGAGTGAGCCTTAAGTCCTTCGTGGCGGCGTGGCAAGAGCCGGTTAACTCGTCGGGCCGTGCATCGCCAAACTTGCTCGCGTATGCTAGGAAAGGCGTGCATGCACATTTGAAAAAGTGTACTTCGGGCAATAAAAAACAAACAAAAAAGGAACAATCAATTGTGCCAAAGAGAAAGATAGAGGGGGAAAAATCCTCAGGTTCCTTCTCGCAGCGCGGTTCATCCGTTTTCACGTAGAGTGAATTAAATCCGTCTTAGAAGAAGCTTAGTTTCTGCCTCCCCGTGTTTATCTTGACGGAGTTGGCAAAATCCGGCTGTGGTGTTGTGAGTAAATAAACTTGGAAGCAGAGCCGTAGCCTCGGTAGCTAAGGCACGGGTTGCACGGCTGCGATATTTAAAGAGTAAAATGACAAGCGAACGGGAAAGCAAGACAGTTAAGCATTATATAGAAGGAGGTACAGTATACTGAAGCAAGGGGAGAAAAGGATGGGAGTTTTCGGAAGTGGTTTTGTAATGTTTTTTTTTTTTTTCAGGATAAGCAACTCAGCAATCCCGTAGCTTTTTCGAGCACAGCCCCCCT
>NC_051178.1:226326385-226386597 GCF_013339695.2 Rhipicephalus sanguineus
AAATCTTGAAAGGCACAGCTTTGAATTCGTGGAAAAAAATGGATTGCTCTACCGTCGTTATCGCCTTGCGACAGGTAGAACATTTAAGCGGGTGGTAGTTCCGAAGGCGTTTCGACGAAATATTTTAGAAGTTGCCCATGAAAACATCATGGCTGGGCATCAAGGAATTAAAAGAACAACCGATCGGATTTTGCAAGAATTCTACTGGCCTGATTTACACGGAGACGTAAAACGCTTCGTGAAGTCCTGTGACATATGTAAACGAACAACACCTAAGGAAAAGTAGGAGTCGCTCCATTGGGCAACATGCCTCTGATCCGCACACCTTTCGAAAGAGTGGCAGTGGATTTGATCGGCCCCTTTTCACCAATGTCAGACCGGGGAAACCGATTCTGACCTTAGTTGATTTCGCAACTAGGTATCCGGATGCTGTAGCACTTCCTGCAATTGATGCCATTCATGTTGCCGAAGCGCTTATAAAATGTTTCCCGCATTGGTTTGCCCAAAGAAATAGTCACTGACCAGGAGCAAGCTTTACCTCCGACTTAATGAAAGAGGTCAGTCGGCTTCTCTCTGTGAAGCTTCTCAAGACGACGCCGTACCATGCCATGGGAAACGGCCTCGTCGAGAAATTCAATGGCACCCTGAAGATGATGCTAAGAAGAATGTGCCAAGAGAACCACGATCATGGGACAGGTACCTCGCACCGCTGCTTTTTGCGTACCGAGAAGTACCACAGACAAGCCTCCGGTTCTCTACCTTTCAACTTATCTATGGCCGTCATGTCCGAGGACACTGACAGTATTAAGAGAGCTGTGGACGAATGAGGAACTCGACGGAGAAACACGGACAACATACACGTATGTATTTGACTTGCGGATCGGCTGGAGGAGACGTGCAAGATCGCGCACGAACAATTAGAGAAAGCTCGCGCCAAGCAAAGAACATACTACGACAAGAAGAGTCGTCCTAGAAAATTGTGTTCAGGCGACAAAGTTCTCATATTGTTGCCTACTGACTCCAATAAACTTCTAATGCAATGGAAAGGACCATTCCCAGTAATTGAGCGAAGAAATGACGTGGATTACGCCATTGACGTCTTTGGAAAAACAAGATATTCCATATAAATATGCTCAAGAAATACGAAGAACGGGAGCCTAGCGAGCCCCAACAGGTGTCAGTGGTCACAGAGGTTACCGAGTACACCACCGAAGGACAAGACGACGAAGTGAATCCTATGCCAGTACTGAACCTGCATCGCACGCAATTTTGCACCAATGTCAACCTATCCACAGACCTTACTGCTGAGCAGGTTGAAGAAGTGGAATGCTTATTGGAAGAGTATGCCGACATTTTTTCAGACCTGCCTGGAAAGAAAGACTGCTCTCGTAGAGTGCTCTCTTCGTCTTACATCCGATAAACCGGTGCACGTCCCTCAGTACCCTATACCATTTGCCTTGCAAGAAAAGGTCGAAAACGAAGTGCAAGAGATGCTGAAGTTGGGTATCATTGAGAAGTCTAAGTCGCCGTACCACGCACCCATTGTTGTGGGAAGAAACCAGACAACACGCTTCGGCTCTGCATCGATTTCAGGGAGCTAAACAAGATACTCATTCCAGATTGCGAGCCAATCCCACGCATTGATGTCGTGCTTGCGCTGTTGGTCGAAAGCGGATTTTTTCCAAATTTGACTTTACGAAAGGATATTGGGCAAGTACCGATGTCAACAGAGAGCCGTGAGAAAACTGCTTTCTCCAGCATGTCTGGTCTCTACCACTTTATTTACATGCCTTTTGGTATCAAGACGGCGCCGGCCGTATTTGCGCGCCCTGATGAGAAATGTACTGGTGGTGTCGAAAATGTTCATCATTACTTTGACGATGTTGTCATTGCTACCGACACATGGCAAGAACACGTAGACACCCTCAGAAAAGTGTTTGATCGAATCAAACAAGCCAATCTCACGATCAAGCCAACGAAATGCGAAATAGGAGGAAGCAGCATAGTGTTTCTGGACATCGCATCGGGAAGGCTACAGTCGAACCCTTCTCAAAACCCTGGAGAAGATTCTGGCAGCTAAACGTCCTACAAGCAAGAGGCAGTACAGTCATTCCTGGGCTTGACCTGGCTATTACCGCAAGTTCATACCGAACTACGCCGAACTAACAAAGCCATTGACAGACCTCACAAGAAAGGACAAAGTCACAATGTATCGTGGTGCCCGGCTCAAGAAGAAGCATTCGCAGCCCTGAAGGAGAAGCTTGGTGATGCGCCAATCCTCCTCGCTCCCGACCTTTCGAAGGACTTTGTACTTCGCACAGACGCCTCAAATACGAGTCTGGGTGCGGTATTGCTTCAGATGGGACACGATCAAGTGCTACACCCTGTCGCTTACGCTAGTCGTAACCTATTGCCCAGGGAGACCCGCTATTCTACAATCGAGCGGGAATGCCTCGCACTTGTATGGGCCATACAGAAGTTCCATATTTACTTGTATGGAAAGTCTTTCATTGTGCAGTCAGATCACCAGCCCTTACAGCACTTGAATTCTGCCAAACACCTCAACAATAGAGTGTTGAGATGGAGTCTCCTTTTGCAGGAATATTCCTTTTATGTTGAGTACATAAAAGGCTGTGACAACGTAGGAGCGGACTACATGAGTCGTGCTTGACATGTTGCAACAAACTGAACCGCACAAACTTGAAGCGTGCTGTGCACTAACTGTTTATTCCCGCGCTTTTATCTTAGAATAGTTGTGAACAACTTTCTTGAAAAAGGGGGTATTGTATAATATATGGTGCGCGCGGTAGATAGGCAAGAACAAAATAGTGCGCCGTGCGGTGGCGACTTGTGTTACGACTTTGTGGCCCTTTGAATGTGTGCGCCGTGCGGAGACGAACCGCGTATGCGCCGTGCGGTGGCGAAGAGGACGGCGATCGTGTGCGCGGCGTGCCTCGAGACAGCGTGACCAGTGCGTGGGCCGTGCGCGAGAGTCGAATTCCAAGGCTGGGATCTCCTTCGCTGGGCGTCTGTTCCATGGGAGAAAGCACAGCCCTACCTCCTGGTGCCTCGACGTAACGGAGCGTTCCCGCTACGAGAAGATCGAGCCAGGGACCGTGTACGAGGCTGGGCCAAGCGTCGACGCCGTGTGCAGACGGGTACACTCAGGGTTCGGCCCACGAGCACGCATGAGCCGAGGGCGTCAACCGTGGAGCGTGTCCCTTGGGCGCAGAGTTCCGGCATCAACGGCCGCGGAGTAGACCTCCGTGACATCACGCGCGCAGACCAAGCACCGAGCTACGGCATCGACAGATGGTCTACGCACGACGCCTTCGACTCGGCAACCCCGTCGGCTCCGACCACAAACTGTACGCCACTGCTTGACTATTTCGCGTAGCAGGCGTTAATGTCAATGTAACTTTCACTATTCGTTCAGTCCGTTTGTGTGTGTAAAGACGTCTTGCGTGTGCTTGTCCCCCTGCGTGCTGCGTCATTCTTTCTGGAGCGAATCCTGAACCCAAACACAACATCACAGTTAGCTGAATCTTTTATGTAGATGACCCTCTCGTGGGAGCTCCAACAGAGGAAGAAGCTAAGCAGATCTACCGGGAAGCCAATGTTATGATAGAATCAGCAGGTATGCGTCTGAGGAAATGGGCGTCAAACTCGAAGGCTTTACGTGAATTTTTGCTGCGACTGAGGAAACCGACATTTCTTCGGACTCCGTGAAAGTGCTCGGACTTATATGGAACCGTCGACAGACGTTATGACGGTTGCTTCAAAGTCGGCGCTTAGATTCTTGCAGACAGAACAAAAACCGTGTAAGAGGTCTGTTCTGCAGACGGTGTCAAGGATATTTGAACCAATGGGAGTGATAGCACCTTTCATTATACAGGCGAAGCTACTCTTTCAAGAGCTGTGGAAGAGAAAAGGTTGATTGGGATGATGAGCTACCAGAAGATCTTGGTATACAGTGGAGTAAATGGTGCTCAGAATTGCATCAAATTCAAGAGACGGCCATCAATCGTTGGGTGGATGCTTTGCCAGGAGATGGAACTACGCAACTACATCTGTTTTGTGATGCCAGTCAGAAAGCTTATGGAGCCTGTGCGTTTTTGAGATACGATGGACAGAATAAGACCATATCTACGGCCCTCATAATGGCTAAATCAAGAGTAGCACCGCTGCAGAAAGTTACGCTGCCCAGACTCGAACTTCTGGGAGCGGTGCTTGCTACTAGGTTGGCGACATTCCTTATTAGGACCCTCAAGACAGTTGAACATAATTTAGACGTGACCTTCTGGGACCGATTCCACCATCGTGCTGCATTGGATCCGAGGAGCGCCATCCCAACGGCAACAGTTTGTTGTCAATAGAGTGTCAGAAATTCAACGCAGCTTTGACAAAACTCGATGGCGACATTGTCCTGGGACTGATAACCCCGCAGATTATCTTACACGGGGCACAGCGTTGGAATTCCTGAGCCGCGACAAACTATGGTGGCAAGGTCCATCATGGTTAAGAGAGGAGGAAACAACATGGCCGACGAACACACTGAATACGCCATGGGATGAAACAGAGTTCAATAATAATATCTGGGGTTTAACGTCCCAAAACCACGCTATGATTATGAGAGACGCCGTACTGGAGGGCTCCGGAAATTTTGACCACCTGGGGTTCTTTAACGTGCACCTAAATCTAAGTACACGGGCCTCAGACATTTTAGCCTCCATCGAAAATGCAGGCGCCGCGGCCGGGATTCGATCCCGCGACCTTCGGGTCAGCAGTCGAGCGCCATAACCACTAGACCACCGTGGCGGGGCATGAAACAGAGTTCAACGAGTCCAGCGTCGTGCAAGTCTTACATGTGAAAATATTTGGGCCGATTTTGGACCTTGGAAGATACTCGAATCTTATTAGAGTCCTGCGAATTACAGCGTGGGTCTTAATATTTATTCAGAACGGTCGAAACAGAAGCCCTTGAGAGAAATTATCTAGCATAACAGAGAAGGATATGAACAAAGCTGAAGACTATTGGATTAAAGTAGTGTAAGAAGAAGTGTACTTGGAAGAGATTCACGAACTCGAGAAAGGGAAATTGTTAAATCAACGGTCGAGTGTGAAGACGCTCCATCCTTTTCTGGATGCGGAAAGGCGGCTACGTACAAGAGGCAGGCTTCAGTTAACTCAAGAAACACAAAAAGTGAAGCATCCTCTACTCTTGCCTCCGCATCATCACCTCACTAAACTTCTAGTCCGTGGACTGTCATCGGCGCGTCCTTCACGGAGGTGTACAAGACACTCTTACTGAATTTAGAGAGAACTTTGGGATACCTCGTGGCAGACAGGTCGTGAAGAAAGTTATCGGTGGATGCAACACATGTGCGAAGTACAGAGCCAAACCAGCGAGCGCCCCTGTGGCACTCTGACCACGGCACCCTTACCACGAGAAAGAGTGTGTCGCTCCGATCCTTTTCAGACTGTGGGAATAGATTTCGCCGGTCCGCTGTACGTGAAAACGGACAATTCATCCTCAAAAAGTTATATAGCTCTATTCACGTGCGCTGTCACAAGAGCTATACACTTGGAACTGATCTCCAGTGTATCAGCCGACAGTTTCATGCTGGCCTTTCGAAGATTCACCTCACGTCGTGGATTACCTTATGTTGTATCTACGGACAATGCACAAGCCTTCAAGAAGACTTCAAAGGAAATCTCGTCTTTATCGAGTGCCTTATTCAATCGCCAATTTCAAGAATATTGCTCTCAAAGAAAACTTGAATGGACGTTTATTGTAGAAAAGGCCGCATGGTGGGGAAGCTTCTGGGAGAGAATGATAAGAACAGTGAAGTCCACCCTACGGAAGATTCTTGGTCAGGAAAGACTCACACTGGAAGAGTTGACCACAGTGTTGTACGAGATAGAGGCCGTGATAAACTCCAGGCCTCTCACATACTTATCATCGTCACCAGAAGAATGGAAATACTGACACCAGCCCATTTCCTGACTGTAAAAGAATCACTGGCATTCCCTACCACAAACACGAAAGCGACCTTTCAAGCTCCAAGGCCACAGTTACAAAAAGATGGATTCATCGCACACAGCTAATTGAGCACTTTTGGAAAAGGTGGAGAAAGGAGTACCTTCTGAGCCTATTCAGCGCACCATGCCAGTGTTCAAGCTCAAGAATCTGACAGTCCTAAAGAGGGTGAATTGGTGCTCGTCTATGAAGATAAAGCACCGCGGCAACTTTGGAAGACTGCAAGAATCATAGACCGATACCGAGGACGGGATCGGAACATCAGAGCCTGTTCTGTGAAGCTAGCCAACGGCTCTGTCATACGGAGAGCTGTACAACCTCTCTACCCCATTGAAATTTCTTTGTCTTAGATGATTCGAACTGCGCGCCTTTTCGGGGGGCGGAGAATTGAATTGAAAAACGTTTATTAAAAAGAAGAGGGGTTTGAGAAGCAGGTGGGTGGGGCCCCTAGTCCAGGGCTCCACTGGCCTCAGCAGCCCGCCGCGCGTGGTCCAGGAGAGCCACTTGGGCCTCCTTTTCCTCGCTGGCGAGCAGGGTCTCCCACTGCTCCGTCCTGAATTTTTGCGCCGGAATCTGAGGCGAGTTAATTTTTGGGGGCCTTAATTCACATTCCCACGTAATGTGAGAAAGAGTTGGCTGTCCTCCACACCACAGGCAAGCACCCGCGTATGCGGTTGGGTGAATGGCATGTTTTAAACGCAGATACGGGTATGTATTTGTCTGCAGGCGGCGCCACTCATGCGCTTCTTTAACACATAGCCGAGAGTGGGGCCGGGAGTATCGCCGTCGTCGTGGTGTATCGTTGTCGACGCTGGTGTTCTAGGATATCCCGAGGAGTGTGGGGAGCCTGGAGAAGCAGACGGGTGTCGGGACGAGGGACAGTCGCTCGGTGAGTAATAGCTCGAGCTGCACCGTCCGCTCTATCGTTACCCGTTTCTGCTATATGTCCGGGGCACCATATGATGCAATGTTCCTGGCCTAGTGTTGCACCTAAGAGGCAGGCGACGCACGCAGGTACACGGCCGTTAGTGAAATAACGACACGCTATTTGCGAGCCCGTGAGGATATAAGATCGCTGCCCCATAACGGCTTTGGTTTTGATGGCGAGAGCTACCGCCAGGGCTTCCGCCGTGTTCGCTGAGCTCGTCTTGGCTGAAGCACAGGTGAATAAACCCGGGCTTCGTACCGAGCCAACAGCGGCCAGCGAAAAGCCATGCGTGCCGCAGCGGGCTGGGTCTGTGTAAATCGTGTCTGGATCCGTTCCGAATTGTTTGTTGAGTTGCCCGGCTCTGGCGTTGCGACGCGCTCGGTGGTACAAGGGATTCATGTTTTTCGGTATAGGAGCAAAATAGAGTTGCGCACGGATACAAGCGGAAAGGGGCACCAGATCCTCGTCACTGTATTGGGGCCGTACAGGATATCCTAAGCCACGTAAAATTTCCCTACCCGAGGGCGTGAGGCTAAGTCTTTCTCGCTGCGAAATGAGGACTGCGGCCCTAAGCTCGTCGAAGGTATTGTAGATCCCCAAGGCAAGAAGCCGATCTGTGGATGTTCCGTTTGGTAGACCGAGGGCAGCCTTGTAGGCGGTACGAATGAGGGTATCCGCTTGTTCAATCTCAGCCTTACTGAGTTCTTGGTAGGGGAGACTGTACGTTAACCTACTAATGACAAACCATTGATTATACGGCGCGTGTCCGCCTCTCCGAAACCTTTGCGATGGTGCGTGACTCTGTGGACCATGCGCGCGATTTGTTTGACAGTCGTGCGAAGAGTTTTAAGGGTGTGGTCAGCGTGCCTATTTTCCTGTACCCAAAGACCAAGTATACGTGTTCGCGGCACCTCTCGTATCGGATGGTCACCTACATTCAGTGCAAATGGTGGTTTACCTCGGTAACCCCTACCATGTACCCGAATGAATTCTGATTTTTCCGAGGAGCAGCTCATACCGCAGCTCTCCGCGAAGAGGTGCACTGTCTGCGCTGCTTCTTGGAGAGTAGTTTCCTTGTGGCCGAGAGAGCCTCGGGTCGCCCAAAGGGTGATATCATCGGCGTATAAGGCGTAGCCGAAGTCTGGTATAGACTCGAGCTGTCGGGCAAGGCGGGCCATCCCAATATTAAAGAGTAAAGGAGATAATATGGCCCCTTGAGGCGTTCCCCTATTGGGCATGTGAAAAGCCGATGATCTAATGTCTCCTAAGCCTATTGTTGCAGTTCGATCGGTGAGGAAAGAACGGATATAGCGATATATCCGTTCCCCACAGTTGGAGGAGCTGAGCTCCTGCAAGATGAGGTCGTGGCCCATGGTATCAAACGCGCTTTTTAGGTCAAGAGCAACCAAGATGTGTTCCGTGCCCGAGGGAATGTCGCGTAGTACTTCGTCCCGAAGCCGAAGGACAACGTCCTGTGTTGAAAGGCCGTGGCGGAAACCATACATGTGGGTAGCGGAAAAACCGAGATCCTCGAGATTGTGTGATAGGCGGGTGTGAATTACTTTCTCGAAGAGCTTGCCGAGACAAGATGTGAGAGAAATCGGACGCAGCGTCTGTAAGGTGGGTGTTTTGCATGCTTGGGGATTAGTACGATTGAGGCTTCTTTCCATTCTGGCGGAAGAATACCAGTTTCCCAAATGTGCTCATTAAAATATCGGACTAATTCATCCAAGCAATCATCACTAAGGTTTCGTAACATGGCGTTAGTAACGCGATCGGGTCCCGGTGCTGTGTTGGATTTAGCAGATTGTGCCGCAGCAAAAAATTCAGCCTTTGTGATAGGCTCGTCCAGCGTTGCATTTGGCGCGCCCTCGTATCCAAGCGTGCATGGCGGACCACCAGCGTCACCTACGTATTTCGCATGGAGGATTTTCAAGAGCTGTTCTTCCGTGCCTGTGAAATCCCCCACCAATCTCAGGATCGTCCGGGATACCGTAGATTTCGTGCTGCCAGGGTCAAGCAAGCTTCGCAAAATAGCTCATGTCTTCGCCGTGCTTAACGAATCCCTCATCGGGTCACAGAACTGCACCCAGCTTTCCGTCTCGAGTTTGCGAGCATATTCGATGGCGCGCTCCGAAACTTCGGCTATATTGAGACGCAGCCTACGATTGAGGCGCTGGCGCTTCCATCGCTTAATTAGGCTGCGTCTACTTTCCCACACATGAAGGAGATGCCGGTCCACAACCGGTGCCTCCGATGTAAGGGCAATGCGTTTCGAAACGGACTCATGAGCATCACGAAAGTAACTGGCCCATGCTTTAGCATCCTTAAAGGTGTTTGGTGGTAGGGGGATTTGTCTGTATTTAGACCAGTCCGTTATCGTCACCTGGCCAGTAGTACGACGGACCTTTGGCGACGCTATGGACACGCTAATGATGCAGTGGTAACTGCCTAAGGTTTCGTCGAGATTAGTCCAGGTGACGTCAGGTGAGTTTAACGTAAATGTTAAGTCGGGAGAAGTGTCGACACTGACACTGTTTCCCAACCGCGTAGGGACTGCGGGGAGTGTGATGAGATGGAGCCCGTGATTCTCTACAGCTTTTTCTAAAGTCTCCCTTTTGGAGTGTCGCGCGTGTATCCCCAGCTTGTATGAGGGGCGTTAAAATCACCCAGGAAAACGAGGCGATCCTGCTTGCGCAAAAGGGAGACTGCCCCACTAATCAGAGCTTCGAAATCTGTGCCCTTTTCTTTGGGCGGACTGTATACATTTACAATAAAGGTGCTGGGCTTGCTGCGCTTGCGTGCGTAAATCTCAATAGCGTGGTGTGAAGTTTGACATCCTGATATGTAATGTACATTCGATGAGATATCCTTAGCCACCAGCGTCGCGATTTTTGGGAAGTCCGTACTGGAAAAGCTATAATAGCCCCGTAGCGTGACTGGCTTGGCGCCTGTTTCCTGCAGACAAATAATGTCTGGTTTAACTGGTGTTGTCTGTATGAACTGCAGTAGAGCTGCCGCACGTTTATGAAAGGTGCGGCAGTTCCAATGCCAGATCTCTAGGTGGTTTACGTGTGTGCGTATATTACGCGGTGGATTCGCCATGATGGATAGTGGCGATGTCCGCGGCGTCCGCCTGTTTCGGTCGCCGGCTTGCCGGCGAACTCGGGCTATCGTTCGTGCGCTTCCTTGAGATACTTTTAGCCTTAGATACAGATTCGTCGACATAAGCTTTAAGATTCTGAAATTCGGAATACAAGTGCTGCTGAAAAGCCTGCATGCTTTCGAGTTGCTGCATAATTTGTGGGAGGATACATTCAGGCGACCCCGAAGACATTTCATTTTGGCACGAAACGTGGCCAACCGGGTGGCGAAGTTGTTTCTGTGGGGTTTGTTTCTGGTGAGCTTTGAGGGACGCCAACTCTTTCTTAATCTCAGCCAGACTCTCGCGAAGGAGTTTGTTCTCGGCTACAATTCGTTGATACTCTGGATTGTTAGTGATAGGAGCAGTGGGAGACGCGGCGTCCGCTCGCCTTACCTCCTCTGGACGAGGCGACCTGGGGTAGCCTGGAGCCCTGGCCTTGTGGCCTTTGGAGGAGTGAGATGCGGGGTCTTGTTGCGGTTTAGAAGGACTTCCCGTGTGGGACCTCGACCGGGACCTTGACCGGGACTGCGACTGTGACCGTCCTTGGAGCGGCTGGTCCTTGGAGCGGGGACTATCGGAGGCAGGTGGCAGGCCGGGCCAGTCCACATCCAGGTCTTCGGCTTCCGAGCTGGACCAGCAGAGCTGCTTCTTCGTCATTGTCGAACCGGGCCTTCGTGGCAAGTGCGAGGTTGACGTGTTGCTAGTTCTGGAGCGTTTGCGGCGCAGAGGTTTGAGCCTCTTCTTGCAAGTGCGATCTCCCGTGAGGTGGTCTTCGCCACAGGTTGCACACTTGGGCGGGCATTCGTGACTGGGAACAGGATCTTGCATGCCACAGATTCGACACACCGGAGCGTCAGGCTGACGGCATACGTCAGACCTATGACCAACGTGGTAACAGACATTGCACACTTGCGTGGTATTCTTGTAGGGGTAGCAAGGGAGTTCGCCGCCACGATAATAGACGTGGTAAATGTCCACCATAAAAGGTGATTACTGCTGTTTTAGTGTCGCCGAGCATTCGTGCCTGGAGGACTTGCACGCCTTGGGTACGCACCCTGTGATTTGCCTTGATCTCTTCGGATGGGGTGTGTGGCTGAAGTCCGTGTATTACGCTTCGGGTGGCGCCCTCGCCGGTCGCGACATAGGCGTTGACTGCATGCGGCTGTGCATTGACCATCAAACTAGCGATGCGACTGACTTTCTCTGCAATCTCTTGGTGCGGCGTGGAGATTATAAAAATGTTCGAGCCAGGCTTGATGCGAAGCAAAAACTGCTCACCAGTAATCAAGCCTCCACATGCAGTGATCACCGCGTCGGCAAGCCTCGGGCTTGTGAGACTTTTTTATGGAAAGGCCCTGGTGCGGCCTCACTATGACCTTGAAATCGTCTCTGGGAAGAGGTGGCAGTCTGCGATATTTCGGCTTCCTGCGCGGACACTCCTTGGTCCGTTCGTCAGAGGGTAGTGGCTGGCTGGGGACGCCGTGATGGTCCGGTGTCTGTTGCTTGCGCTCTCGAGCCCGTGCCTTTCGCTGACGTAGCGTCAGCGCTAACTGCCAATCTCCATCCAGCTCCCGCTGCCTGGGGCTGCCGGGGTCCGAGGTATTCGAGTCTCCCGATGGCGCAAGATCATGCGCGTCTGCCTCTCGGAAGTCCATGCCATCGGTGTCGTGAGATTCTTCAGTAAGGCGAGGAGAACGCGAGCGGCCCGCGTCCAGAGCCACCGGAGCAGAGGCGGCCATCGGCTGCTCGTGCCCCGTCAAGACGCTGGAGGCGTCGCTGCTGCCGACTCGTTAGGCTTCACACTTGGCCTGGTACGTCCAGGGTAACAAGAAAGGAAGAAGGCAGGTTTTCACCTGCAAAACTGGTATCCAAAGGCGTCGAAAATGTTCGTGGTTCAAGTCACAGCCAAAAAAGTCCGCCGCACACGGAACAAACTGACCAAAAAACCGAAAATTGCGGAGCTCCATGCGAGCGCGTCTGCACTCTACGGCGCCCCTAGCGGCGTTCCGGCGGAGAATGTTGAAGAATTTTTTTATTGTGCAAGAGCGCGAGCGCGATCGGAACTGAGAAGAAAAAATCACAGCATATCCACGGGGTGAATGACGATGAGTGGGGCGAAGCTACGGAGGGAATCATCTGTAAACCGTGAAACTCTTCCGTGAAATGCGCCCAGTACATAATATAAAGAGTGTGAAACATCGTGTATATATTAAACATCAAACTTTTATTGTACTGTTGGTTTACGTGGTCCCTTCATTATCACTTGTGATCGGTGAAATGCAAGGAAGAAGTCCGCTCCCGAGCGAAAGAGCGCCATGAGCGACCGCATTCCCCGCTCGCCCTGTGCGAATTAAAGGCAAGGCTAGAGGGAAGACAGGACGCGCGTTCCACGACGCGAGGTCGGTAGCATGCCCAATGAAAGCCAACGGAACGCGATCGTGCAAGTGCTCCGGCTTCGCATCGCCTCATGGTTCCATTTAGCGTCCCAAAACCAAATATATTGCTCAAGGTGTGCCTTGCGTTTTTCGTAGAAATAATTTCTTTATCATGTACATTAAGACGAAAAGTTGAAAGCTCACTAGAGTGTATCGCCCGCAAAGTATGTCTTTTAGTGTGATTTAACTCTCGTACAGCAGGGTCCTCGCGCCGCTGCCGGTCCACCTCGCCCGTTGACGATCGGGCGAGGTGGCTACATACAACTACTACTACTACACTTTAAGAAAAACATCTGGCGTTCTTTCGTTCTGCTTTTACAAACATCTGGCGTCTTTCGTTGGTTTATTTCATCAATCAACGGCGTTTTGAACAAAATTTTTATTGTTTAATCACGCACAGGAGAAATCTCACCAGGCCCTACCTTGGAGGTAAACAATGGCTGCTAATGGGAATGAGAGACAGAAGAAGTCGGCTTAACTAACACTTACACTTCTACTTCTACTAACGTTTCCTACTGGAACATGCCAATGGCTGCTAATGGGGAATGAGAGACAGAAGAATTCGGCTTTTAGTTAACGCGCACGCTGCGAATTTTTTATTGTTCAACAACGCACAGGAGAAATCTCCCACCGGCACCACCTTGGAGGTCAAAGCGTAAGACTTGTTACGGACTACTACGATGACGACGACTACGAGGGACGAACGGGTGCCGCCTTAAGGAGCTTCGCCCCTAAAAATCACAGCATATCCACGGAGTGAATGATGATGAGTGGGCGAAGCTGCGGAGGTTCATCGGTAAACCGTGAATCTTCCGTGAATTCTGCCTAGTACATCATCACCGCCGTGAGATCGGGCGCGTTTATACTAAAGGTTCGATGAGTTATGACGACTTGCAGCTCACTTTAATTTTACATTTACGCTCTGAAGTTTCATTGTTTAGAAAACCATTGCTTTAGAAAACTTCTGGCGTCTTTCGTTAAGCAGCTGGCGTCTTTTGTTTTGCTTTAGAAGCATCTGGCGTTCTTTCGTTTTGCTATTAGAAAACATCTGGCGTCTTTCGTTGGTTTATTTCATCAATCAACGGCGTTTTGAACAAAATTGTTATTGTTTAATCACGCACAGGAGAAATCTCACCAGGCACTACCTTAGAGGTAAACAATGGCTGCTAATGGGAATGAGAGACAGAAGAAGTCGGCTTTTAGCTAACACTTACACTTCTACTTCTACTAACGTTTCCTACTGGAACATGCCAATGGCTGCTAATGGGGAATGAGAGACAGAAGAATTCGGCTTTTAGTTAACGCGCACGCTGCGAATTTTTTATTGTTCAACAACGCACAGGAAAAATCTCCCACCGGCACCACCTTGGAGGTCAAGATCTGGTACTAGCGTTACGACTGGTTACGCACTCCTACGACTACGAGGGACGAACGGGTGCCGCCTTAAGGAGCAGCGCCCCTAAAAGAAGATCAGCGGCAGCGTTCGCCATGAACACTATGTTAGCGCTATAGTCTGCTTTGATGTAAATATATTTCATTACCTCTCTCTCAACTGGCGTGGTTTATTCTACACCCTCTCCTCTCAATTCTACACCCTCACCTCTCTCTCAACTGGCGTGGTTTATTCTACACCCTCTCCTACAATAGACGACGCCCTAGATCGACTCCACAACGCCAAGTATTTTTTGTCGATGGACTTCAAGACCAGCTACTGGCAAATCGAAGTCGACGTGATGAGAACGAGAAAAGACTGCCTTCATAACACCAGACGGCCTGTTCGAGTTCAAGGTCATGCCCTTTGGTCTTTTGCTGGGCACCCGCTACTTTCCAACGTGTCAGTACTGGCTGGCTTGAAGTGGGCAGACTTGCCTCGTGTACTTGGACGACGTCGCTGTGTTGCCTCAAACTTCGACGAACACCTACGGGGGCTTGAAGCTGTACTTCAAGCAGTCAAGAGCACCGAACTCATCCTGAAGCCAGAAAAGTGTCGCTTTGCGTACGAGAAGCTCTTCTTCTTGGGACACGTGATAAGCAAGTCTGGAGTACGCCCTGACCCGCAGAAGACAGTGGTCATTGCTACATTCCCTCCACCTGCCGACAGGAAGGCCCTGCGTCGATTTCTCGGACTGTGCGCCTATAACAGGCGGTTCGTCAAAATCTTTGCCCGCATCGCCGAGCCACTTACCAACCTTACCAGGACCGACGTCGAAATCAAGTGGGAAATGCCGCAGGAGGAAACATTTCAAGAACTAAAACGGACGCCTGTAGACGCCTCCGTTTTGTCGCGCATTTCGACGAATACGACCAAACAGGAAGTGCACACAGACGCAAGCAATGTAGGAATCGGCGCCGTCCTTGTGCAGAGGACTGACGGATTGGAAAGGGTAATCAGCCATGCTAGCCGGTCGCTATCAAAGGCGGAAGGAAAGCAATTGTACGACAGAAAAGGAGTGCCTAGCCATAATCTGGGCTACATCAAAGTTTCGCCCCTACCTTTACGGCAGGCCCTTCAAGGATGTGAGCGACCACGACGCCCTGTGTTGGCTAGGTAACTTGAAGGACCCTTCAGGTCGTCTCGCACGATGGAGCTTGAGACTTCAAGAATTCGACACTACCGTCGTTTTCAAGTCCAGAAGAAAACACTCTGACACCGTCTGCCTGTCTCGTGCCCCCGTGGACCGCCGCCGCTAGACGACCAGGATGATGACTACTTCTGGGATCCATAAGTGCTGACGACTTCGCTGAACAACAGCGATCCAACCCGGAACTCAGGGGCCTTATGGAATACCTCGACGGCAAGACCGCCGTCGTTCCGAAAGTATTCAAGCGAGCACTGGCGTCGTTTTTCTTACGCAACGGCGTTCTCCAAAAGAAGAAGTTGTCACCACTTTGGGGCAAGTACCTTCTCGTGGTGCCTTCAGAATTGCGACGAGCAGTCCTCCAGGCCCTGCACGACGACCCGACAGCAGGACACCTCGGTGTTTCCCGAACGCTGGCAAGAATGCAGGAAAAGTACCCACTGGCCGCGCCTTGCCGCCGACGTCACTCGCTACGTAAGGACATGCCGAGACTGTCAGCGACGCAAGACACCGCCTACAAGACCAGCGGGCTTTCTTCAGCCGATCGAGCCACCTCGGCGACCGTTCCAGCAGATCGGGATGGACTTACTGGGGCCGTCCCAACGTCGACTAGTGGTAATAAGGGGATCGTCGTAGCTACCGACTACCTGACCAGCTACGCCGAAACAAGGGCCCTACATAGAGGCAGTGCCGCCGAGGTAGCGAAAGTCGGTCGTTGAAGACATCATTCTGCGTCATGGCGCTCCAGAGGTCTTCATCACCGACAGAGGTACGGCGTCTACTGCGGAGCTAACTAAGGCGATCTTGAGGTACAGCCAGACAATCCACCGCCGGACCACGCCTACCACCCTCAGACTACTGGCCTGTGTTACAAATAAAAGAGGAAGAAGGGCCACAAGGTAATATGTTGGGCGAGTTGGTTTCTAGCTTCCATATTTCACAGCGCAAGACGACAACACAGTAAGGAACACAAGACACGTGTGTCTTGTGTTTGTGTTCCTTACTGTGTTGTCTTGCGCTGTGAAATATGGAAGGAAGAAGGGGCGAGAGGCTCACGAGCAACTACCACGGGCGCTGGCACGCTCAGTTGGTACTAATCCTTCGATACAGCCAGACGGCCGGGTTCTGTTTCTCTCTTCGTCTATTCGTTACATTCGCTCTGGTGCCGAAACCCGGCTTCGTCCGAACCGCCATCACCAAAGCCCTATCAACACTCGACGCCCTGCTCGCAGATTCGACACCCCGGCTGGCAGGCTCCAGGAGATCCTCGACCTAATCGTGGTAAAGAACGCTCAACTCATCCACTTCGACAGTGAAATCCAGGCCGCACTTCACGATGATGACTTGGAAGCAGACCTGACTACCGCCTACGAGTACGAGGAGAAAGTCAGCCATGCACAAACGAGAGTTCGCCGCGCAACCGCGCCGCGGCCCCCGACGCCACCCGCATCCGTCCCTGTTACCGCAAGTCCTACCAGTAGCCTCTCGCATAGACATCGACGCAGGTAGCAAATTCACCTTCGCACGGCCTCTCAATTGCAACGCCGCCATCTCGCATCGCCTTGCCCAAACTGCACATCCCAAGTTTTGCCGGTGAGCGGCGCGAGTGGCAAGGATTTTGGGACCGATATCGAGTCAGCATTCATGACAACGACTGGATCCCGAAAATCGACAAATTCAAATACCTGTTGACCTACCTGACTGGGGCAGCCAAGGCAGCCATCCAAGGTATTTGCCTCGCCGAAGCTAATTACGACGTAGCCATTCAGATCTTGTCCGACCGTTTCGGCCGTCGCGACATGCTAATCGACGATCATCTCGACAGTTTGCTGTCTGTCGCGCCAGTTCGAAGCTCAGCAGACGTGGCCAAATTAAGGAATCTCCATGACGAGACAGCATTTCGCATCAACGCACTGGAAGGTATCGGAGTGTCTTCAGGAGAGTATTGCACGGTTCTGCGGCGCATCCTCTTGAAGGCGTTGCCTCCGGACCTCAGCATCCTGTATCGTCAGCGGCAAAAGGAAGCCCTGCTAGCGGAAAACGCTGATGTATCTCAAGGAGCCCAGTCACAACAAGTGAAAGACCTGATGAACTTCATTCGAGTTCAGATAGAAATACGGGAGGAAAGCGGCCTCGAGGAAGCGACATCGTCCACAAGCTGGCGGCATCCGCAGCGAGAATTCCGGCCACCACAACCACCCCTGCCATCCGCTGCAGCTTTATCAGCTGAAGGTCCGACCCCCCTACTCACGCCCCTGCCTGCTGTGTAACTCGTCCGAACACGCTATTCAGGAGTGCTCCGAACGCCTCAATCCGGAAGAGAAACGGAGGCGGCTTCTGGTGGACAAGCTGTGCTTCCGCTGCGCCAAGCGCAACCACTTCGCCAACGATTGCCGAACCTCCAGGTCCCTGCAGTGCCACCAATGCGCTGGACGGCATTTGACTTCGCTATGCGATATCAACAACGTCAGGAACGGTCACAGCGTACCGGCAACCTCTCGGCACCACAAGATCGCGCATCAGGGTCTGCCACAACCCCATCTCGAGCAACTCAGTGTCACTAGCGGCGCTGGTCTCACGCCCGTGCTGCTGCAGACTGGCAGGGCATGGTCTATCGCGCCAGAAAGACAGTGCTGGTTCGCTTCCTGCTCGACACAGGAAGTGGACGCTCTTCGTTAGGCAGACATCGCTCGTGCCTTGAATTGTCCCGTTCGAGGAACTGAGCGTCTTACTTTGTTCACTTTCGGAAAACGCAACGCCCGCGACTCTGACTTGTGACGCGTTGCGGTGACGCTTCGGAGCAACATAGCAGTAACCAGACCACAATAGAAGCTCTGGCAATACCAGAAATCACCCAGTGACAAGTCCACCAGCAGACGGCGAGCTCGCCACCATGGTGACACGGCAAGGTATGCTCCCGCTGATGCCGTCCAGAAGCGACCAACATTCCGGGAGGACGGGATCAGTGTATTAATATCGGACATCTACTGGGACGTGGCAACCGGGCAGATAACACGGCTTTCCCCTCAGATAACGGCGGCAGAAACCCTTTTTGAATGGAGCATTCAGGGTACTCTGAGCAACCTAGCGCAAGGATCGAGAACGCGAGCTACTTCTCTCTTAATTGCTCTCGAAGAAGCCACTGAAAGCGATACCGCAATGGACATGCGAATTGCCAACTTATGGTGCATCGGCTCTCTAGGTGTGCAAGACAGTCGTGACGGCAGCCAAAGCGACAGCAACGCCCTTGAATTGTTCGAAATGACGTCCAAGAAAGGAGAGCGCTACGAGGTTCCCCTTCTTCTTGGGGAGCCTGGTCTGGAAACTGGCCAAAGCAACTACGACCTCGCTAAACAGCGGCTCCTGATGCAGCTCCGTCGCTTCCGACAGCAACCAGATCTTGTTCGTTATGACGACACATCAGGCATACTTCAATGAATCCCACGCAGAACGAGTTTCCAGACAACGACACGGTTCCCAGCCCAACACGTACTACATGCCGCATCATGGAGTAATTCGTCATGATGCCGTCACCGCCAAGCTTCGGGCTGTTTTTGACGCATCATCTCACGCTCCTGGTCAACCATCCTTGAACAACGTGCTCATGAAGGGGCCTATATGGATGCCGACTTACTTAAACTTTTGCTCAACTTCAAATGCATCCAATATCATGGTGGCTGACATTAAGAACGTACCTTCAAATCAGCATTCGCCCGGAGGACAGAGAGCGCTGCGCTTCCTATGGTGTTGCTCATCTCCGACGGAACACGAACATTTCCGCCAATCGTTCGCTGGCAAATGACCCGCGTGCCCTTCGGCGCTAAGTCCAGCCCCTTTCTCCTAGCAGCAACGTTACACCACCATTTCCGAGTCTCCGAAGAGCGATTCCCCGAAACAGTGGAATGCCCTCCGACAGTGATCGGTGCGGACAACCTGCGGACGGCTCAACGGATTTACTCGGAGGCGAGAATCATTCTAGCGGACGCCGGCATGGAGCTTCGTAAGTGGGCATCAAACAGCTCCTTGCTAAGAGAAACAGTTCCAGACGAACCGATTATCATTGGAAGATGACGGTGGCGATCCACATACAATGAAAGTCCTCGGGCTTTGCTGGGAAAGAGACAATGATTCCGTTATCGTGAGCGCCGACCACGTCATCAAATTGGTATCAACTATGCCCACCACAAAACGAACAACGCTCCAAGGATTCGCTAGCTTGTACGATCCTCTCGGCTTCCTCACGCCGTTCACTGTTCGAGCCAAACTGATTTTTCAAGATCTCTGGAAACTAAAGCATCCTTGGGATTGCCCACTACCACAAGAACAGCTAACAGCATGGAACGCCTGGTGTTCCGAGCTCCCGACGCTAAGCGAGGTTCGCTTGCCAAGACAAGTCAACAGGGCGCTAGGACATCTAATTAGAACCACCGAGCTAGACGTCTTCGCAGATGTTAGCATGCGGGCGTACGGCGTAGCTGTCTGCGTGTGTGCTGAGTCAATGCACTGGCAAGAACGCAGTACTTACCTTCTTATGAGCAAGGGGCGAATTGCACCACTGAAAGCCATTTCTCTGTCTCGGTTGGAACTGCTAGCCTGTCTTACAGCGGCCCGCATCTACCACCACATCAAGAACATATATCATGTTTCCAAAGGACAAGACCATTTTTTTTGGACTGACTCCCAGATTGCCATCCACCGGATGTCACAAAATCCAGGGCGCCGCGACGTCTACGTCAGAAACCGAGTCGCAAAAATACAGCAGCGTACAGCGGGCCACAAGTGGCAGCTCTGCAAAGGCAAGGAAAATCCGGCCGACCTACTGACAAGAGGTATCACTGCGGTCGCGCTTCTTCGCTCATCTCTATGGTGGAGAGGTCCTTCATGGCTCCCTATTCCCAAGCACGCCTGGGAGGATGACGGGAGATGCCAAAAGCCCATTTTAACCGCTGAAGAATTAGTACCGGAGGCCGAATGCGTCGTCAACCTTGCCCAACAACAAGCATTACTCATGGTCACCGACTACGGCCGGTACTCACGCCTTCTTCGAGTAACGGCGTGGATCTACCGTTTCATCGATAACGCAGCAACACGGCGAGCGTCGACAGTCGGACCGCTAAATGCCCAAGAAATCGCACTAGCTGAACATTACTGGATCAAGCAAGTCCAGCATTCGCACTTTCCTGACGACCTTGCAGCACTGTCGGCTGGAAAATCGGTGCCTACTTCCTCCCATCTCCTGCTTCTGCGTCCGTTCATCGATGACGACGGACTCATACGCGTTGTAGGGCACCTCCAACTTCTGCCCGGCATCATGTCCCTCCGTCACCCTATCGTGCTTCCTGGTGGCGAAGCTGTCATTGAGTTACTAATTCGTTCTACTCATGAACGAATGATTCACTCAAGTGTTGAGCACACACTCACCGAATTACGTGAGCGTTTCTGGGTGCTGAAAGGCCGCAAAACCTTAAAATCCGCATTAAAAGGCTGTCTGATGTGCCGACGACGCAAGATTTTTCCGGAATCGGCACCCACAGCGCCATTACCAAAAGACCGAATTACTGAAGCAAGCCCATTTGCGGTTGTCGGAGTTGACTTCTGCGGACCACTTTATTGTCACGCAGCGAAGCAGACTGGCTCTAAAGCCTACATAGCCATCTTCTCATGCGCTGTAACACGCGCTCTATACCTAGAACTCACGACGGACGCGACTGCCATCAGCTTTGTCGCAGCATTTCGGTGTTTTATCTCCCGTCGTGGAATACCGTCCACCATATACTCGGACAACGCACTGGCCTTCCATCACAGCGCAAGAGAGCTCGGAAATCACGTAAATTCCAGTCTGGAAGACTTCTGCAGTGACCATCGCATCGAGTGGAAGTTCAGTGTCGAGCGAGCCCCTTGGTGGGGCGGATGGTGGGAGCGACTCGTACGCATCACCAAGAACACGTTGAAACGAGCGCTCGGTCGCAGCCATCTGTCCTTCGAAGAAATTTCGACGGTTCTCTGCGAGGTGGAAGCGAACATCAACAGCCGCCCGCTGACTTATCTATCTGCTGACCCCGACGACCCAAGCCCACTGACACCTTCGCACTTCCTGCTCGGCAAACGTGCAACATGCTTGCCGCAAGATTTCGGCGCCGCAATCCCTCAGTCAACGGCCGTCAATCTGCGACGTCGAGTTCTACATCGACAAGCGCTGACAGATCATCTGTGGAAGCGCTGGCGCAAGGAGTACCTGTTGCTTCTGCGATCGGCCCACGAAGCGGCACCCAAGACAACACCACGGCTTCAGGTTGGCGACATCGTCCTGGTGCACGACTACTCACCAACAATAACGTGGAAAATGGCTCGAGTGACCGAACTGCTACCGGGTCGCAACAACATCGCACGAGCATGCTGGCTGAGGTTGGCGTCGGGCTCCATAATTAGACGTCCCGTCCAGAAAGTTTACCTCCTCGAAGCAGGCAGCCCGTCATAAGTTTGTCGGCCGCGGGAGTGTGCTACAAATAAAAGAGGACGAAGGGGCGAGGCTCACGAGCAACTGCCACGGGCGCTGGCACGCTCAGTTGGTTCGAATCCTTCGAAACAGCCAGACGGCCGGGTTCTGTTTCTCTCTTCTTCTATTCGTTACACCATCATCGCGCGGACCGATAGGTCATGGGTTCGACTCCCGTCAACGGAACATTTTCTTATAGTTTTTTTTCTTTGCCATCTGATGGCGTTCATTTTGCTGACGTACTTCCGTGACGGATCTACGTCATGAAAGTCCTGGTGGGCCCCGGCATAAAAACACTGTCGTTTTAAAAAAGAGTCAATCCGTGTGGTGAACACTTCGGTGTACTAAATAAATTTAATGGATTTTTTTTATTAAAAACGATAGTTTGAGGCGCAGATTCAGTACGGCCCTTCCAGCGCGTACGCGGCATTCGGTTAAATTTGACACGCCTCGTCGGGAAGGTGAACAGCTGTATATATTACAATACCGACGGCGCGCGCTGCCGGGGCCACCGCGGTGCATGCTTTTACCCTCGTTTCTGGTTGCTGCTTTCGGGGTTTGCCTGCACCTGCGGTGACGTTTTGCGTTACGATAGAACAGAATGAGCGTACGTGACTCTTTGGGTGCTATTTAGGGTGATTCTTAATCATATCATATGTCTGATCTCAACGCAGACGGCGTCTGCGCGCGTTCGGTGTCGTTCGGGCGCTCGCACTCGCATGTGTTTATCCGAGTCTTTAAGGATAGATTACGTTTGTAAAACGCGCGGTAAATAAGCTTTCACGGCGTGCCTATAGCTGCCGATGGGTGCGCTTGGACGCCGGATATGGCGCGCAAAGCCGGGCTTACTCCGGAAGCAATTTGTGATTTTTCAGGAGTGCTTTCATTCGCGGATAGCCTGCGACTGTTACGAAACGAGGTTCCCGCTTTCTTTTTCGTTAAAATTTGTTTTCATTGACAAAATTCTTAAAAGCAAAACACTCGTGCCATAGGTGCATATAGTTACGGTGCGTTGCATAAAGAGCGGTTTTAAATCCAAATCACTCACTTCTATATTCACACTCATCGGGGCTGCCGCACGCTTATTCTCATTTTCACTCACAGTCGTCGATAGTCACATTCATACTCACATTCATCGGCACTCACTCAAGTTCATAAATATGCCCCACTTAAACTCATCGGCACACACTTAAATTCAAACTCACGTTTACTCACATTCATCGGCGCTCGTTCACGTTCATACTCACTCTACTCACACTCATCGATACTCACTCACTTACTCACTACACTCACCCTCATTGATACTCACCCACTTTTATAATCACAAACTCACGCTCATAGGTACTCACTCACGTTCATTCTCACGTCCACTCACACTCGTCGATACTCACTCACATTCAACTCACGTCTGCTCACACTCATCAGTACTCACTCACGCTCATACTCACGTCCACTCACACTCGTCGATACTCACATTCATACTCACGTCTACTCAGGCTCATGAGTACTCACTCACGTTCATACTCACGCCTCCTCACACTCATGAGTGCTCACTCACATTCAAACTCACGTCTACTCTCACTCATGAGTACTCACTCACGTTCATACCCACGCCTAATAACACTCATGAGTGCTCACTCACGTTCATAGTCACACCTACTCACACACATGAGTACTCACTCACGTTCATAGTCACACCTACTCACATCATAAGTGCCCACTCACGTTCACACTCACGTGTACTCACACTCATGAGTACTCACTCACGTTCATACTCACTTCTACTCACACTCATGAGTACTCACTCACGTTGATACTCATTTCTACTCACACTCATGAGTACTCACTCACGTTCATACTCACCTCTACTCACACCCCTGATCACTCACTCATACTCACACTCACAACGTTCAAATGAGTGTGAGTGAGTGTGAGTGAGTGTACTCATGAGTGAGTATGCCGAGCTCTGCAGGTTTGTTTTTGTTTTTTTCTTCCTGCGCCATCACTCCTGCTTTCGGCCAAATTGGCCGCAGGCGTCCCATGAAAAGGCTGCTGGGTGTGTCCAGATAAGATCGAACACGAGGTCCTGGTCACCATTCCCGATTTTGATGAAATTTACTGTAGGTCTAGGCATTACACACAGAACAATGGTTTCGCAGTTAGTTTCGCGAAAAAAAATTTTGTTCGCCTGAAAAAAAAATATACAGATTTTGGCCGCAAAAAACGCTTTTTCGCCAATTTCGCGGTTTCTGAATTTTGAGCGCACCTAGGGAAAAAACGGTGCACTTCTTCGTCACAATATTTATTCCCCTTAAAGAATAAGTGAAATACAATCTTATAAGTCTATTATTTTCCTTGCTTGTCCAAGCACTTTTGAAGAACAAAATCACAAACTTGGCAAATTGCACAAAATACCTTTATTTCAGGAATTTATTGCTACAAGCAAGTTGAAGTGAGGATAATAAAAATCGGTACATATTAACTTTGATACTTTCGCTCTCTTTTAAAATAATTTGCGCGGTTTTATCGCGCTCCGTTTTACTCGATAAGTGGGCTGAAACGTAAGTGATTTAGCAAGAACGCCAAACTTTGAAAATGATTTTCTCAAAAAGGCCATTTTTTATTTTTTTTTTAAATCTCTCCGATTGAAGTCAAGGACGTTATCTACCATTCTGCAGAAAAAAACGTTGCATTATTTTGGTTGCTAACAAGTTATAGTGCGTCAAATGTGACCATGCCAGCCTAGCTGCCGCGTCGTTCGTTATGTGCTGAAACTCGGATATAAGTTGCTAAAAATACTTGTACATGACATAATCACAAATCAGCAGCTCCACACCAACAAATGAGCAGCCAGGTGTCATGGTTCAGCCAGCTTTGTCTGGCGATCAGCCGCTTGACAAACCCGCAGCAGCGGCCGCTCGATGCTGCGGGCACTCAGATTACATGAGTGCCGCTTCGACTGCGGATGAGCTCCCCATTGCGCGCCAAACTACGCTCAGAGGACGGACGTGAGAAGGAATGCATCACTGTGAAAGTTAAAGGTTGTTAAGTGCCAATAAATGTCATAGTATGCAATGAAAACTCTGCCGGCAATTTCCCAGTGAGCGCCTCCAGTAGGGCGCTCATGTGTTGCTTTCTCTCTTCTGATGGCCTAAAGATAATTATAGGTTCATTCTATGAGCAACATATGACACAAAAGAAAGCCATTGACACCTAAAGAAAGCGGTCATACGTGCTTCCGATGGTCGAGCAACTCTAAGTGCAGTTGTTCATCTCGTGCCAGAACACTTGTGTCAGCCAGCTGTGAAAAGAAGTGTGTCCAAGTCCCTTACTTCATTAAAGAACCGCTTTTACAATACTGTATTGTTGTGCCTCCGCAGATAGAATATTCAACGCAAGTCGAGCGTTTATCACGATATTATGCGGCTTCGGGCATAACAGCAGGGGAAAAAATACATGCGTGCTGTATTGAACGCGCTCACTGGGAAATTGCTGGCAGAGTTTTCGTTGCATATTATGACATTTGTTGGCACTTAACAGCCTTTAACTTTCACAGTGATACATTACTTCTCTCGTTTGTCCTCTGAGCGTAGTTTGGTGGTTTGGCGCGCAAGGGGAGCTCATCCGCAGTCGAAGCGGCACTCATGTAATCTGAGTGCCCGCAGCATCGAGCGGCCGCTGCTGCGGGTTTGTCAAGCGGCTGATCGCAAGACAAAGCTTGCTGAACCATGACACCTGGCTGCGCATTTGTTGGTGTGGAGCTGCTGATTTGTGATTATGTCATGTACAAGTATTTTTAACAACTTATGTCCGAGTTTCAGCACATAACGAACGACGCGGCAGCTAGGCTGGCATGGTCACATTTGACGCACTATAACTTGTTAGCAACCAAAATAATGCAACGTTTTTTTCTGCAGAATGGTAGATGACGTCCTTGACTTCAATCGGAGAGATTTAAAAAAAAATTAAAAATGGCCTTTTTGAGAAAATCATTTTCAAAGTTTGGCGTTTTTGGTAAATCACTTACGTTTCAGCCAACTTATCGAGTAAAACGGAGCGCGATAAAACCGCGTAAACTATTTTAAAAGAGAGCGAAAGTATCAAAGTTAATATGTACCGATTTTTATTATCCTCACTTTAACTTGCTTGCAGCAATAAATTCCTGAAATAAAGGTATTTTGTGCAATTTGCCAAGTTTGTGATTTTTTTCTTCAAAAGTGCTTGGACAAGCAAGGAAAATAATAGACTCATAAGATTGTATTTCACTTGTTCTTTAAGGGGAATAAATATTGTGACGAAGAAGTGCACCGTTTTTTCCCTAGGTGTGCTCAAAATTCAGAAACCGCGAAATTGGCAAAAAAGCGTTTTTTGCGGCCAAAATTTGTATATTTTTTTTCAGGCGAACAAAATTTTTTTTCGCGAAACTAACTGCGAAACCATTGTTCTGTGTGTAATGCCTAGACCTACAGTAAATTTCATCAAAATCGGGAATGGTGACCAGGACCTCGTGTTCGATCTTATCTGGACACACCCTGCTCCGACCTGGTAATGGTGGCGAACTTCTAAACGACTCGTTGACCGTAACGTTGCAGCCAGCGCTAAAGGCACCGCCGAGCAGACCCCTAATGTAGTTTTCGTACTGCTTTCAGTAACAGGCGTAAACGTCCGCGCACCGAGATACCCTGAATTTTTTTTCTTCTTTCATCAAATGCCCATGTTGGCCGGTGGAATTCCGAAATGCAGCTCCGTGTATACATGTACGCATTTTTCTCTCCCTCGAATGTATATTTTCCTCGCTCTTCGATTTACGTGTGCCTGTGATTCGCTCGAAAAGGCAAAGAAAATGGAGGGCATCTAGAAGGGAGCGGATGTGTAGAAAAAAAGAG
Source organism: Rhipicephalus sanguineus (assembly GCF_013339695.2). Classification (NCBI taxonomy): domain Eukaryota; kingdom Metazoa; phylum Arthropoda; class Arachnida; order Ixodida; family Ixodidae; genus Rhipicephalus; species Rhipicephalus sanguineus. The sequence continues at coordinate 226,352,895 of NC_051178.1, forward strand.
ACTAGGGAGTTTTACGAAACGAAGATAAACAAAAAAGAATAATCCAGGCATCAGGAATGAAGGAATTGCAGGAGGAAAGAAAAATCGATGAAAGAACAAAATATTGTAATGGAAAGGCCGGAGATGAAAGCGAACCATGAGGTCTCTGGGCCCTGCTTAGAAAACCGTTTAGAAAAAAAAAGAAAAAGAACTGTGATAGCTTTTATGCAGTTCACCGATTTCGGTTCCATAAACTACAGCCTTGTTCACTGTGTAGCACTCAATTTTTATCTGTTATAGCATCAATAGGATCAGTGTTCCCCAGCGCAAGACGAAAAACTGCAATCTGTGTTCTGATTAGCCTTCATGACTATTAACAAATCTACCCTTTTTAGAGAAGTTCCCATCGTTTCGGCATCTATCTCACATCTCTTGCGCTAACTAGGACAAATACAGGTAATATAGGTGCGCTCTACTGGTTACACTGCAGTACTGCAGTGGCCGCTTTGTTTCTGGGAACGCTGGAAGGCACATTTCCCGTTCTTGGCGTGTGTTCAGAACCGAGAAACGAGTGACGCGAACACGTATAACGAAGAAAAAAATGTAACTTTTATTTCCGTTGAAGTGGCCTCCAATCATTCAGCGGATGGCTTAGAAAGCTAGGCGCAATAGAATTTAAAGGCGCCGCTGAAAGTAAGGGAGAAAATTAGAAACAAATATACGGGGTAAGCAAAACTTCCTTATGTGGCCTAGGCAGAGCACGTTGGATACGTCCGGGCATGCATAGATCTTTTTACGATTAGCCTCGTAAGTATAAATGTCTGTTGTGCGGTTTTAATTACTACAAAAAAACTGCTCGAAATAAACAGCGACAGGCAAGACACACGTACAAGCGCATACTAGTAAGTCGAAGAAGTTTATTGAAGGAAGCACAGATATAAATAACGAAAACAACACGTTAACGTGAATCGTTTCCTGGTTAAATGCTGGCTATATGCAGGAAACCAGAGAAAAATGTCCGATTTCTTGGTTATATCTAGCGCTTTAAGCAGGACCTGATCAAGAGTGTATACAAGGATGACGCTAAGGCTTCTGCACTTTGCTTCGGGTTAACATCGTTTTATTAGTTTTGTAACGAAGACGCTAGTGCATCATGGCGGTGGCGGAGCGTCTGTAGCGTTATATTTCCGTACTTGCGATACGGATGACATTTTTCTTATGTCTTAACTCTCTTTCGTTTGTCAGCATTCATCCGCTCTTACCACGTGAAGAAGAGGTTATAACGTTAAAGAGATGATGGTGCATTAGCCACCGACACGACCGCTCAGAGTACACAGAAACCATCTGCTGCTCTGCGAGTTATTTTCTTTATTTTTTTTTCAGAGGCCACATCCACGCTATTCTACCACGTCCATCTTGAAACTCCGTTTTGTCCTCCCTCAACTTCATGCGATTGCTGGCCGCTCTCTATTTATCTGTACTTCTCCTTTATCTTGACCTCTCAAAAGAAACTCGTCCCCACTCCGCCTTCCAGAGAAAGAGGATAAATTGACACAGATAGAGAGAGGAAAGATACGCTGGGTTTCTTCTGTCAGTGCATACAGCGCATTTTCTTTTTGCCTTTTTTGCGCGTAGGCGTTTACTTGGTGTTCCGATTTCTTTTATAGAATTGTGTCGCATTTGCGCGAATGTTGTCGCCATCCCTTATACTCACCCTCACAAAGGGCGAGAGTGTGTGTCGTTCTCCCCGCTCCCCCTCCTCCACTAGGCATGAATAAAACCTTCAATTCAAATGCGGCACGTCACGCCGACGTTTCTGTATAACAAAGCACGGACGACACAAAGCGCACCCGATCTCATATTCACGCCCGCGACACGTGTATGCGACCGGTGCTATGTGTGTCTGCTTTCGCGGCACCTTTCATTTCGCGCAGTCCTGGTATGCATATCTTTCACGCACGTGCAGGAATTTGAAAGGGTGGGAATGATTCGCCGTGACATCTTTCAGATGAGACTGTACGGATCACACGTCTTTCAGATAGTACTTCAGAAGTACACCTTTGTGTCCGCGCGTTATTGGAAGCCATTACTTTCGGCGTCAATATTTTAACTATATTAAATAAACAGCAATGCCATTTGTACAGCCCCGTCCACCTCTATGTAGAGCGCGCAGAGCAGCCGGCATTGCTTTGCGGGGCGATACCTTGAGGCGGCTGTGGGGTCACACGTGGTGTGCGCAGGAGCATGCGCGGCCTAATATATATCGGGGATCTTCGTTGTAATAAACCAGGAATGACGTTGGCAAGCGCCTTTGTTTTGCAGGTTGGGCGCATTACCCAAAGTACTCATTTTTTCTATTTTTTTCACGGGATCGCGTATTAGTAAGAAAGCGCACATCGTTTGTTACGAAAGTCAACCCCGTGTTATCAGCCCAAACACGTTATTCTTCGACATCAAGATGTCGCGAGCACCTTGAGGTGAGTACATTTTAGTTAAACAAATGAATTTTTAACGTTGCCACTCACGCAAAGCAGGTCTGCATGTATATTACGCCACACATTCGCTTGGGCACACTACATCGACCCCGCAACCGCCTCAAGGTCTCGCTCCTCAGAGCAAAACCGGCTGCTCGTGTGCTCTACGCAGTAGTGTACGAGACTGAACACACATCTGATAATATCTTCTTGACATCTCTATTTCATCTAACCTAACCAGATCAGTGCGCAAGTACGCCATAGGTAGTTGTATACATATCTTCCCCTAAAAATCGTGGAAAGATATTATAAGCTAGGAATTAAAAATTACACTGAAAAGGCGCTAAATTTGTGTCGCGTGGGAATGACCCATATTTGTGACTATAGGTCAACGTATATTCCTGTTTATAAGTCGGCTTTACAATTTTTTTGAAGCAGTAAATGTGTAGATTGAATAACTTCAAACACTTTGTATACCACCCGTTTTCAGGGTCGCAGGAAAGATACGTGTGCACAAACGTGAGCATCACTGATCTGGCACTGCACGTGCACTTTTGCTTAATTACTAGACTGGGTGTGCCTTCTAATGCATTGAGTGGATATTACCAAGGCATGCAATCAATTCAATCAATGCCTACAGAAATTCTTGCATCCTCGCATCGAACATCGTTTCTTCTCAGATAGAGGGCAGTGGTAACTTTTCGGGGCCGGACGCATCGTCCCTTCGGTGGCCGCTATCGCATGAAAACCGCTGAAGACAACACTTATCCACTCTTTCAACTCACTCAACTTTTTGATGAACATCTTCAGTCACAATGTAACGGGTCGTATACAGGTCGCTTAGGAACCGTCAAATTCGGCCAGCATGGATTCAGGTAACAAGCGATGCAGCGAAACACGATAACCTTTCACAGTGGCGTATCGTACGCATTACAGACTAAAGCTTTTCTGCAGCGGCGTGAAAGCTTCCCCCTTCCCTCTTTTTTTTTTTGCGAGGGGCACTAGTAAAACTGACTAGGAATAGTGATCTGTTCGATAAAATGAAGCTTGGCATGTTCTTTCTTACAAATTTGATTTTTTATACTGCTTGTCCCCTCCTCACCTATTCGCGCTTCAATTGCAACAACACCGTTCCTGTTGACGGAGCTCACAATTTGTTCTGAAGCACTTTTCGTCCAAAGCTTCGCGACCATATGAATTGACCGTGCGTGTGATGCGAATGAGTGAAGAGATGAGATGATATAATAACAAACCTTAAGTTTCTATTTTCGCAAGCTTGTTTCTTTTTCGGTTACCTCTAATTTACCTCGCGATGCCCTTTGTATTGTATCACTCTAACTTCGGAATTCATCTTTATTTTTATGATTCGCCGATGTCAACCTCTATAATGAAAGGATGGCCTCGATAAGACGAACCTTTTTTTTTCGATTCCTCGCAAGCCTATGGGTCAACAGTTAATGAATTCCTGTACCTTCGTTTTAAACTGACATGCACTCATGCACATGAATCGTTGGGGCTCCATCATTCAGAAGTTGGTGCTATATGATAAAATGTACACTAATGCTGATTTGTCGTGACTCCATTCTGCTTCGTGTAAAAAGAAAGTGCGACGTCACTTCTTGATCGTTACGTATCTTGTGGAATAAAAATAAGTCGCTGCGCCAACTTTATTTGGGACATACGTCTCTTTGCCCCGTTCTTTGTTCCATTTGACGACCTCAGTATGTTTGTTACCCTCTTACAAAACTACACTTGAAAGGGTGTACTTGTATCTCGTTTCCGAATGAGCTACAGAGACAACTTTGTTCGTCGTGAAAAGAGCGTTCTGCCCGTCTCTTACACAACCGCTCGTCTTTTGCTTGCAGGAACCGAGGGCTTCGTTCTCTGCTCTATCTCGTCGAGTTCTGTTGCCATTGCAGCAATGGCAGCCTAAGCTTACGCAACCAAGTTTACCCCCTACACTCATCCCGCCTTCCATTGAAACCTTACGCTGTTCCAATGGCGCTGCTGAAAGCCCATAACACGACAGATCTTCTTCTTACGGTCATAACACAAAACGCACTACCCACGCAATGCTCCCGTCTCAGCCTGCTCATTGCGGTCCTTTGCACTCTGGTTTCCCAAGCGAGACGATCGCTCTTTTATGTAGGCTGCACGGTGCGAGTGATGTACAAGGTGCGGTGTACTAATGCTCTTCCCTATATATATATACTTGTTCCGAGTTTCTGGCCTGTTCAAGAAACACACAAAAAGTAGGTGCGCTTTCTTCGCCCAAGCTTCATTGCTGTAGCGCGGCGTTGTTTGTGTGCATTGTACCTGGAAGTGGCGGCGTTTTGCCAAATATAAGACTTCGGGCGAAGTGCACAGGGCATCATTTATTGTTCGTGCTGGAACAACCAACACAGAACTACATTTTGCTATTGTTATATGAAAATGTTGATCAATTATTATCAATAGGCTCCTTCGCACAGCGATAGTGAATAATATTTGAATAGTGCACCCTGACTGGTGCTACGTACGCAAACATGTTTGTTTAGAAGCACTAAATTTATATTCAACTAACTTATTTTAAATCCTATATTTCACGTCTTAAAACCAAGATATGAGTATGGGGTCCGCCGAAGTGGGGGACTCCAAATTATTTTTTTACCGAGTGGAATTCTGTTTAAATCTGCACAATGATAACATGCGTCTTGCCTGCTGGGACGAAACGCCTGCATGGTGTACCTACCTAACGACTACGCCATTTTCCAAGTCACCTGCCACTGTTCTGTCTCTTCCTATAAATCGCGAATTTACTGACAGGTTAAAAAAAAGCACAAAAATATGATCAACACGAATTCATAAAACGTAGCATCTACCTAAATGAAGGAACTGTGCCATCCTCTTCGACCGGAAATCTATGCAGCGCGCCAAGTGCAGAAATATTCAGAAATTCTTGGACAAACAATGCCTCTCCTACTAACAAGAAGCCATTGGGGGAGAAAAAAAAGGGGGGGGGGGGGCTGTTTGCAGTGTGTGTTTGTTCAGCACAGCCCTGAACCTCCTTTTTCTTCTTCCTTCTCCCTTCGAAGGCAAAAGTCTTAGGTGTCTCATCAAAAGCGAAAAGTGACCGTCGGCGGCGTCGGCGTCAACATGGTGATGAAAAAAATAAACTCCAGGCCTGCGCGGAACGCGCAGCACAGTCACAGCGAAAGCTGGAACAGCTGCCTTTCTAGAGCCCGTTCTAAACTCTCTTGGGGAATCTAATATAAGTACACATGCAAGGTATTCACTAAGCCATAAATCGTAATTTTTGTGAAGTAGGGAAGCACCCAAGTAGGGACACCAGCGGCGGCGGCGGCGGCGGACAGCTGCCCCACTGCCGTTGTGATCTGATAACAGCTCTCGCTGTAAAATCATGTGTTGACGTCGCCAGGGGACGTCATTATAACGTCAAAGATCACCAAAGTTTGTGATGTCACTACAATGACATCATGACGTCATTATGACGTCATTTAACGTGACGTAACGTGATGCCGTCTTCACATGACATCGTCGCTTGCTCAAAGGTGGCCGATCCTGGAGCCACGCAAAGATACGTGAGGTGCAGAAAGCTTGCAACGCTTCCGAACCCGCAGGAAGAAGTTAGTACTTAATGAAGAGAAAGCAGGAGAGGTGAGCCTGTAATGTATGTTTCTAGCCTGCTACTACTCTAGGGGGTATGGTGAAAAAGAGGGAAAGAGGAAAGAGGAGGTATAATGAAAGGTGCTGTTGACTATGGTATCGTATAGAAGGCAGTGTATAACCGCATTAGGTGGTTATGCACTGCCGATGCTTTGCATTCTAACTAAGGCAGTACAGACTGGGGATAGAATCAAATTTGTATGCGTGCGTTGAGTAGGTAATGACACGTGTCCATTGCCCTTCAGATGATTTGAGAGTGGAATGAACGACGCAGAACACCGTCCTCCGGTAGCCCAAGTGGTGCGTGTGTTGCGTGACTTGACGTTGTTTGAACAAGACACACAGTGGGTTTTTCTTTTTCGTCTGGATTCAGTTTTTATTCGTGTGAGAGTACGTGCGCAATAATATGTCTTTCGATGTCTCGGGCAAGTTCGTTGCACCTGCGAACTATTTGTCCTGTACCTAGAGGTCCGGTAATAGCTGCTCAAATTGCTTATCGATTCGAGACAAAATAAACGAAAGAACCGCGATGGTCAATGACACCAACGTATTTTTTTTTTTGTCTAATGAAAGCGTTTTTCTTCCTTGGGATTAAGCCTCCTTTAATATGCATGCAATTCGGCCGAGCTGTGCGTGTGTCGCTTTTAAAAGATTACCTTACCAACTCAAGCAACTTTCTGAAAACAAAACGAAAGCCGGTTAGCTACTGATGCTGTTCTTTTCTAGTAAAATGCGTCATATTTGTGTTATGTTCTGTAATAGAAGCGATGGTAAAAACTGCTTTCAGAGACGATTCACTACTCATATTGTGTTATTGTGGGAATAATTCGCAATACGTTCAGAGAAAAGTATGTGGACTTAAGTCGGTCAAAGTTAGTGGCGAAGCTTCAATGCGGAACAAACTAAAAAGTAAAGCTTCACTCTTGATTAAGTGTAACACTACGAAAGAAAATGGCGGAGAAAAGATTCTGCGTATTTTATTCTTACCGAGACGTATACTTACCTTAAGAGCGCGAAGAAAAACCGAATAGGCCAGAATTCACAGCAAGAAATATTTGCCCCTAGAATGATAGTGTCTGAGTGGTCTTTTAAGGTGTTCGAAAAGAAGATCGCCCACCCCATTACCCATCTACGTCCCTCTAGATGGTCTAGTAAATCGCATAGTTACGCCCACTTGATCAATCTTGTTATGGACACGAATTTGGTAGGCATGAGCCACGAAACTTTCTGAGCTCTTTGTGTTCTTTCGCGTTTCGTTTCTTTTTTTTTTCATCTTCTGTAGCTTTAACTCCTATACTTCAAGCATGAATTAGTACCGATTTGCCCAGTTCCTATTCTCACTTAATCGTGGTACTGCCTACACTCGCAGATAAACATTATCGTAAACACTCTCGCTCAGAAACACTATCGTAGGTTCTGCCGAATCGATCAGTTAAGCCAATTCTATACGAGCGCATCGTACGACGATTAGCTATGAGCTTTTCAAAACATAAAGCGGCCCAATACAAGAATTGATTCGACACGACGGCGCTTTCATTCAGTCAGTAATGCCACTTGATAGGACCCAGCAGCAAAGCACCCCAGGCAAAAGAAGGTCGGCGCGTGTGCGTGGAAATGAGCTTCAAAACTATCCATGCCTTTGTAGTTCCCTGTGGCAAGCGCAAAGTTGGCAAACAGCATCGCTCGCAGCACTGTAACCGTCACGTATAGAACAGCAGGTGCGACAGTATATGTAGCAACTCGCACCTAAATGTCCACACTTCAGCAGCGCGTACAAAACAAAAGCAACGTGGAGAGTATAGAACGCGACAAGGCGTTCTCTCGCTTGACCCAGAAAAGAATCTTTTCCGACCGAGTATCGAGGTCGTATCGGAAGTACAACCATTAAACGCGTGGGCCGTGCCGGAGGGCTCCTGTGAGCTGCGTGCAAACAGTCGTCAGCACTTTGCACTGCCACGCGTGCGTGTTCGAACAAAGGCACACACATAAGTGTGGATTACAAAGATGACGGTCGCGTTTTGCCCGAGGCAGTTAGTCAGCTTCTTTTTTGTTTCCTTTTGCATTTACGCTTCCTTTCCAAAGCGATACTCTCTTTGAAGAGAAAACACAACCCTTGAAACAGGCACCAGCGTTGACTAGATGAAGCGATGGAGCAAGTTTCAAGGTATTCTTATTTTGATCCTATATAGAGAGATTGCAATGCACAGTCTGCTACTAAGAGTTCGGCTTTACCCGGAGGCAAGTATTAAAAAGAAAGATACAGACAAACAACATATCTTACATATATGCTCCTGCCCGAAGAGAGTGAGTGAGAGGGAGAGAGTGAAACGAAGGATAAACACCACGCCAAGGGAAGCGTAGTAACGGGACCAAGAACCGAACACTGTCCCCAGCTGCAGGCAGCACTCGTGCAATTCGCTCGGGGCTGCTACACTTCTGTCCTTTACGAGTGGGCTACCAAAGCAGGCGAAAAAAGAAAAACAAAAAGAAAACAAAGCGAATAATGAAAGTGCTCTAAAATTCACAAAAAATACAGGTATCGAACTTTTGGCTCTGTTAACGTGTATTCAGCACGATGGTCTTGAAAAACTTGATACCTGCTCGACTGCGCAATTTAGTTTTACTGCCATTCTGCGGTAAATTAATGTTCATGCATCCAAGTCCACGAATAGTTCTTGAAGGCTCTTGTACAAGCAGCGTATCAGATAAAACCGGAAAATATAGCAAAGCTCGCCGCGAAAGTGGGGAATATGGCTTTCGAATTTCGATATTTAACTGAATGAGTGTAACAGCGCTTTCTTGAAAAAACGATCAAGTTTCGCTATTCCATCAGTTTGTTCGACGCGCTTTATATGCGCACGTAACATGCACGACAAGTTGTATATCTCTGACTAACACAACACCGGCATATGCATATACACACATTCACAATGCTTCTGAAAGGGTCAGCAAAAAAAAAAAAAAGATACATCTTTTTTTTTTTTTTTTATTCGGCGTTCTTGCCATTATATGGTGCCATTCTATGACCCTGTGTGTTTTCTCCTTTTTCCTTTTCTTTCTATTGTATTCTCAATTCCTGAAATTCCAAACGTGCTCGGAATGTCACGGCCCTCCTGCGAGCGTGGCGTGAATATCACTGCCCGCTGACTTTCGCGTTTTTGATCTCGCTGAGCAAGGATGCGCAGTGCACACGTGTCCACGACGTGCTATATACATTGTCGTGAAATGAAGAAGAAGAAACGTAAATTGAGAGTATTTTACATATGCCGTTCATTTCGAGGTCGCCATTGGAAATATGTCGTCGCTTGAAACTCGAAGACCGTATTTAAATTTTGAGTACAGAATTCTAGGCAGCGTTTTTTGCTAAGTTTTTCGTCTCTTTTTTTGACTGCGTTACGTGGAGCCTAAGAAATAGTTTTGCTTTCCTGTAAGCACATTTGCAAATGCCCACCCTTGCCCATCGTGATGTCTCAGTAATTGCTTACTGCAGCGTTATGCAGGTAACGGCCTCGTGCTTACAGGCGCATCTATAAGAGCAATCCCTTACCGTGTCGGCTATATTTAAATAGACGTGAAATGCGAAACACGGTCTTCCAAAATGTGTCCAAGTTTTCTCGTAATCAATTACCTATTCACCAGTGGTGCTTCGTCACGTTAAAGACTTGAAGCCATGAACCAAGAACTTGTGCACGATTTCATACTCATAGACTCAAATAAGCCCAGGAGATCAGGCAATTGTCTAAGAGAGGACAACGCTACCTGTTTTCAAGCAATAAAGAAAGGAACATGCTGCACACGACCACCGTTTCAGATATCGCAGGTTCCCGTCCATGCTTGCGTCGGTGGTGACGTAAATTTGACGCCAGTCAGAACGCAGTAGAAACAGTCGTCTCTATGCGACTGCACCTTTCTTCTCGTGTTCTATGTCTTGTAGCTTTTTCGGTATACAGTGACGTCGCTAGTCATCTGCATAATTAATAGCGCTGTCACTGCTCGCTTCGATGTTGTCGTGGTGACTTGTCAACAAGGAGCAGCAATCACCTCTCTATGTCATCGTAAAAATAGCACGATACTGCTGCTAACGAAAGCGCAGGTTGTAAAGCAAACCGACTAATAAAAGCCTTAAACGGTCTTGGGAAGTTTTCACACAGAAAAAAAGAAAAATATATATGCGCCCACCTGGCTACATATTCTGAAATAAGCAAAAAAGAAGTGATGTTATGACAGCTTAATTAACAGCACATGGCTAAGCTGCCTGAAACATTTTCGCTTGGACAGAACGAAAACTCTCACGCCGGTCGATAATCAGTTGGCTCTGAGCTCTGAAGGCATATACCGTTGCACTTGGTTGCGAACAGGAGAAAAGGGTCAGAAATAATATTCAGTTCGGTGGCTGGTAAAGCGGAAACGAGCGAGACAAGCAAATGAACAGGCGTGTCCTGTGTGCGAGAGTTGCTTTGATGAACAAACAGCGGGATGTGCTAATTAGAGCCTTGGAAAAAAGCCGCATTCATTAACCAGATGGCATCGTTTTGTTGCCGGGGGCGTCGTCTGCCTGTTGCAAGGTGCCTCCGCAAAGGATGGTCACAAGCTCGGCCATGAACCGAACTGAACTGAAAGTCTACAAGTATACAACTTTCGCACTTTGTATAACAGTGACTCTACGCGATTGCAACGCCCTAAGCAATTGGCTGGCGGGGCAAACTTTCATGTTTCCGTTAACATCTTCTGCGGAAGGTACCCTCTTCCGCGAAAGGACACGAAAGGAATTGTCCCCTGTAAACGGAGCTCGTTTCATAAAGCGGGAAACAGTCATTTTCGGCAAGTATACCTGCCTGATACCAGCTAGACGACTATTTTGTTTCGATTTGTTTTCTTTTATGTCTACAACTTGAGCTTGTGGGGATGCACACGCACAAGAACGAGTAAATACGTAAGCAAAGACAACCACCATATACAATCAAACGCTAGCCCCCATTTTTTATGGCGCGCTTTTAAACATGGCTTCGCTGCCAGACAGCAGAGGAAAAAAAAACCTGGTTTACACTAACCTCGTCAAACCTATCAGCGATAGACGTCGATTTCCAACAAGAAGAAAAAAATGCTTCCGTGAACATATTTTCACGGCAGCAAGGAGTAGTTAAATGGATGTATAATGGAGGTGCAATCATTTGAGTTCGTGTTCGCGATCTAAAAAAAAGAAAAGCCTAAGACTTGGCTCGCAGGCGGGTGCTGGCTGCTGCGTCGTCATCAAACAGTTTGACAAGACCGACCTTCCCATTTCTCAATACACATTTTCAGTAAGGGGCACGGCGGTACTGATGCCTTTTTTTTTATTTCACCCCGTTCAGGTGCGCCTTTCGAGAGGGAAGCTCAGGTCGCCTCGATGATCTAATAATGCCGATTTCGGGCAGTCAGAGCACAGTACTGAGACCTCGACGCCTCGAGGTGCAAAGTGAGGGCTGAAGAAAGAAGTAGTTCGAAGAAAGAAGTAATCTCCCAATATAAGCGAACCAGCCAACACATCTGCGAAAATACAACCATAATGAACGAATAGCAGACCAGACCTCGGCTGGGTAAGGGAACAGAATAAACACAACAAGAGCCCAAGAACGCCAGAGGCTACTGCTGTTCACGGACCCGTGTATTACGTGCCCCCACAAGCATTCTGCAGTTGCTTCGAAATACCCTTGTTCTCCCCACCTTCGACGAACACAAGAAAAACAGAAATCGGTTTAGAACGACACAGTCCTTGAAGTTCTATCATCCATTGGAGTAGTAGACGCATTTATTTAACGAGAAGTGGCCACGGGTGCTATGACGGGGTGGAGAAAGTAAATCAACTCTCGTCTAACAGCAAAATGTCTCACTTGTCTCAGTTGCCCTTTATGATTGTAGGTACAGCGTGCATCACGAAAGAGAGTTTAGCCGTTCTTCAGGGCCATATTTCATGGTCTGCTAATCCCACTTTATGTAGTATTATAGATGAACAAGATAATGCCGATCAGAGTGTACCAACTAATTTAATATGGGACAAGAAATGGCCGGCCGGTTTGGTTAAGAACAGCAGAGAATTGAACAAATTGTATTAGCTTCATAGCTGGGAGTGGAGCAAGGTACATATACTGAGTTCATGTCATCTCGGTAACGTTCATCATGTATCAGTATCATAAAGTGGCCTTTGCGGAATGTGAGATATTAGTGATAATAGAGGTTTTCTTGGTCAAATCACTACAGATCCCCATGCCGAGCACGAGTAGAGTAACGCATGCATTTGTTAATCAAATCGTTATTTACGTGATCAAGTACTCCTTAAGAGATTACTCATAGTATGCAAAGAAATACACGAGTGATATGATGTATTCTGTATTTTGCAAACATATTTTTTATTTTTTTTTTAGCATTGCATAATAACGACCAATCTGTTATTGATGCTTTTGTCCCCCCCCCCCCCCTTATGTAATACCCTGAAAGGGGTCTTTAAGGGTAAATAAATAAATGATGATGATGATGATGATGATGATGATGATGATGTCTGCCTGGAGTATTCCGCGCATTGCTCGGCAGCTTGGTTATTGAAAAGGCAAGTACGTGAAGCTTCAATTGCTAGCCCATTGGTCAGAGAGAAGAAAACGGGAGAGAGGAAAGACAGGGATGTTAACCAGTTTGGCATAACCGGTATGCTACCCTGTACAGGGGGAAGGGATGGGGGAGATCGAAAGAAGAGTAAAGAAAGAGAGAAAGAGAGGGGAACACACACGCACACACATAACGTCACAGCGCAGAGCGGCAGTCTTGTGCCGTATGCGGCATCATTAAAAAGTCTACAGCCGCTCGTGTAAGTCTGTTGTCCTTAGGAATTTGAGCAATGCCTTGGTTGCTTGAACTCTCGATGACTTATCAGGATGGCTCTGGAGAATCGTGTCTAGTGTCAACGGTCTGTTGTGAAGATGAGCGAATACCAGGGATCGTCTCTGCGCAGCGTAGCGAGGACAGTCGCAGAAGATATGTTGCAAGGTCTCCTCGGTGCCGCAGGCGTCGCAAAGAGCGTTGTCGGCCATCCCTATTCGAAACGAATATGACTTCGTGAAAGCCACTCTTAGCCATAAGCGGCATAGCAGAGTGGCCTCTCTTCGGCGGAGTTCAGATGGTATTTGAAGTCGCCGCAACTCGTTGAGGTGGTGTTGCCGATAGTTTTGGCTTCTTGACGTATTCAGTGTTGAGTGCGAAATATTCTTTGCGATCCTTTGAAGCATGGCAGCAGCATCAGACCTTGAAAGCGGTATAGCCTCTTCCTTGTCTCCTTGCAAAGCTGACCGAGCAGCATTATCGGCATGTTCGTTGCCAAGCACGCCGCAGTGACTTGGCAACCATTGAAATGTCACTTGGTGTCCCTTCTCGAATGACGTATGAATGAGGTGTCTTATCTCGAATACCAGTTGTTCATATGGTCCACGCCGCAGGGCTGACAAGAGAGATTGTAGGGCTGCTTTGGAGTCACTAAAAATTGACCATCGCTGCGGTTGTTCGCGATTGATAACACAAAGTGCAGCGCGAAGAGCTGTCAGTTCAGCAGCTGTTGATGTTATTGGGTGGTCGGTCTTAAAGCTAACAGTTACACCTTTCGCTGGGACAACTACTGCCCCGGACGAATCACGGATGGTCGTTGAGCCGTCGGTGTAAACATGTATGTGGTCGGTGTATTTCTCGTGCAGTAGAAGCAGAGATAGCTGTTTCAGGACAGGCGATGACAAATCAGATTTTTTCTTGATTCCTGGTACAATGACATGCACTGCAGGACGAATTAAACACCAAGGTGGAATCGATGGTTTGGATGCGGGGCTGAAGCCTGACGGTAGGTTGGCGGAGTAGCTCCAGATTGTCGCGCAGTATGATGCTAGCGGTCTTTCTGAAGGCAGTGTTGCCAGGTGGTGGTTAGGAGCTCGAGCAAAATGCCTTATGTGAGCTCTCAAGGCTTCTAACGCAATGTGTGTTTGTATTGGTATATCCTTGGCGATGGCAATAGTCGCCTCTGTTGGCGCACATTTGGGCAGACCTAGGCAAACTCTGAGTGCCTGAGCTTGTTCAGCCTGTAGAACGCGAAGATTTGTCTTGCAGGTGTTGGTTAGTACAGGCAGACTATATCTCAGAAACCCAAGAAAGAGTTCTCTGTATAATTCTAACATTGCATCTACTGACATGCCCCAGTTTTTCCCTCCCAGGAACTTGAGCAGCTGGGCAATGGCCGTCAGGCGCTTCTTCAAATAGGCCACGTGTGGGCTCCAATTGAGGTTTCTGTCAATAATTATGCCGAGAAATTTGTAGGTTCTGGCATAAGAAATCGACTGCCCGTCAATAGAAATGGCATATGGTGTCATTGGTTTGCGCGTGAACGCCACCAATGCACATTTCTCCGGGGATATTCTGAGGCCTTGTTTGCTAAGGTAGTGCGCTGTCAATGTTGCAGCCTTTTGAAGTCTTGCACGTATTTGAAGTCGTGTAACGGCTGAGGTCCAGACACATATGTCGTCTGCGTATATAGAGATCTTGATCGTACTTGGCAGGGATTCGACAAGTTGAATGAGTGCGAGATTGAATAGTATGGGACTGAGTACTCCGCCTTGAGGAACGCCTCGGCAGGTATAGCGTAGTGTGGTGGGGCCGTCTTCGGTGGACACAAAGAATGACCTTGCAGACAGGTAGCTACCAATCCATCGAAGAACTCGACCACCAAGGCCAACCACTTCAAGCGCATCGATAATAGCCTCGTGTAGAACATTATCATAGGCGCCTTTCACATCCAAAAACAACGCTGCAGATAGTCGCTTACGTGATCTCTGCTGTTGAACGTACGTAACGAGATCAAGAACATTGTCTATGCATGAACGGTCACGTCGGAAGCCAGCCATAGAGTTTGGATAGATCTTGTAGTGTTCGAGATACCACTCCAGGCGGCCATATATCATTCGTTCCATTATCTTCCCCACGCAGCTGGCCAATGCAATAGGGCGATACGAGGCAAGGTCAAGTGGAGACTTGCCTTGCTTCAGAAGTGGTACTAATCGGCTTGTCTTCCATTCGTCGGGAACGTTGCCCTCTTGCCACGAGTTGTTGTAGAGTCGCAGTAGTTCTCCCCGCGCGGCCTCACCAAGATTGCACAAGGCTCGGTACGATATGCCATCTGGCCCCGGAGATGAAGAACGCCTGCATGAAGCCAGTGCTGCCTCGAGTTCCTCCATTGTAAAAGGAAGGTCCATTCGGCTATCACGGGAACAAGGGATGGCACATCCGGCAACGGGATCTGGACGAACCGCTTGGTCAGCGATCCTCGCGCAAAAATCTTCTGCAACTTCGATGTCTTGTCGCTTTTGAAAGAGTGCCAGCGCCTTGAAGGGAAAGCGCTGTTCAGGATGACAGCGCAAACCACGCACCGTCCTCCAGATTTGAGAGAGGGGCTTGCGAGGGTCTAATGTCTGGCAAAACGTTGTCCACCGTTGGGAGGCCAATCTGTCCATACGACGCTGGATTTTCTTTTGCATTCGCCTGGCTGTCCTGAGGTCATGTATGGACTTGGTACGCCGATATCGTCGTTCCGCACGACGGCGAAGCGCTCGAAGTCGTTCCAATTCTGTATCGAAATCGTTTCGCTTAGAAGGAATCACGATCGGGCGCGTTGCGTCTTGTATTGTGCTCTTGATTGCTTGCTCTAGCCCAGTGGGCAGGCCCGCTTGGCAAACATTTTCCATATCAGACTGGAAAGTGGTCCAGTTAGTCATTCTGATGGTCTTCTGTAGACAAGACTTGGAGAGCCCTTTGATGTGAAGATAGGTAGGAATGTGATCACTTCCGTGTGTCTCAATGTCCGAGAACCATTTAACACATCTGGTGAAGGAGCTGGAGACGAAAGTAAGATCAAGGCAGCTACCGTACGTCACACCTCGAAGAAACGTTGGGCTGCCATCATTCAGGAGAGAAAGGCCATGATTCGAGGCGAAACTTGCCAATCGTCTTCCTCTTGCGTTTGTCCTTGTGCTTCCCCATGCCAGATGATGCGCATTAAAATCTCCTATAATGACCCATGGAGCAGGACATGCAGTCAATATATGTTCTAATCTTCGTGAATTAAAAGTACTCGATGGCGATATATAAACGCCTATTAAAGTAAACAGGAGTTTGTTCTTTTTAACAGTCAAACACACATATTGATTGTCGTCATCAGGCGCAGTTGGCTGTAGCAAATAAGTGAGTTCACGCCGAACATAAACGATGATTTTGCTGCATGCCCCATTTGTCGAGGACATGACAGCTTCGTACCCCGATAATCTGACAGGTTTCGATATGTTGGGCTCGCAAATGACGATGATGGGGAAACCGTTAGTGTTCACATATTGGCGAAAATCAGAAAGGCGTGATTTGAGCCCTCTCGCATTCCACTGAATGACGGACGCTGTCTTGACTTCCGATCGAAAAGAAGAGTGGTTGGTAGCCATGGCTCTACTCAAGAGATTCAAGCACTGGGCTCAAAGCGTCCAGTACTTTGAGTGCACTCCGTGCAGGCGTTGTCCCCATGTCCAATAACACCTCTCGAATGGCGCCCATGAGGGAACGAAGCATAGAGATCACTTGACGATGTGCCCTAGGTACGTCATCAGCGGCGGGTGAAGTCTCCAGAGGGCGCGTCACCTCCTGAGGTTCCTTGGCAAGTAAGCTGTTCGGAAGCGCAGGCCATTCCTTTGGGGAAAGATTCCTATCCGCTGGTGTCCTTGAGCTGATTGGCCCTTTCGTAGTTTGACTATGTGGTACCGCATTGGAGTGGGCGCTGTCGTTTCGTGCATGGGCCTTTCTTGAGGTCGAACGATGGCGCCGCCGCCCGCGCCGACGTCGGACTGCTTCGGCAGCCTCTCTGTGGGTCGAGTTATCTCTCGCCATTTGTTTGAGAACAGCACGCTCCTTCTTGATGCGAGGACAGTCTTTCGAAGAGGCAGCGTGAGAGCCATTACAGTTGGCGCACTTCAGAACAGTGGAGCGGCAGGTCTCTTCCGCGTGTGGTTCAGCGCACCGGGGGCACAATAAAGAGTTGGGGCACACGCCCTTGACGTGCCCTAACCTGAAGCACTGATGACATTGAAGTGGCTTTTGTATGAATGGGTGAACAGGGTGTCGGAAATGCCCAACTTTGACGTGGGATGGTATACAATCCCCCTTGAATATCACTTTTACACACCGTGTCTGACCAAGACGTCGCACTTGCGTGATGACGATGCCCTCATTTGCCGGTTTGATGAGGGTGGGTAGGTCCGCGTTGGGAATTGCAACATCGATGTCGTACACCACACCGGCTATGGATGTATCGTCCATCGGGATAAAAGGACGCACTTTGATGCCGCCTAGCTCCGTGATTTGCTGAAGTTTTCCGAGTGCACTCACATGGATCACGTCTATAGCAAGGATGTTTTTCCGTGTATTGACTCTAATGTCTTTAATCTCATTGGGCACCGCACATTCTAGATAAGCGGAGAGGGCTTGCCTGTTCAGCAATCGTAGGTTGCCCGATTCTTCCGGCACGAAGATGATGACGTGCGGCCAACGTTCAAGCCTTGGCTTCATAGTCGCTGTACTCGCAGGAGTTGACGGAGTCGCGTTGAAGATCTTTCTCTTCGCCCTTTTGCTCTGGACGGGGATAAAGCCGTCGTCTGATGTGTCATCTCCCGAGACTGAGTACAGTTCGGTGTCCTCGGTGTCACTGAGGAAGCTTCCTCGTTTCCTTGCGGTTGACAGCAGTGGTGACTTCTGGCCAGGTGGGCCTCGGGAAGGCTCCGCGTCCATGGCCGCAAGACGGGGAGCCGAGGCACCAGAAAAAACCGTAGATTTTACCGAAAACGCAGAGAGCACCGAGAGAAGCGATCAGTTATTAGAACACTTCGTCGTCGTCTTCCCCATTGGTCAGCATGTGCAAAGAAAACTCATGCTTGATACGCCGATACCTCCCATAGAAAGTTTGCTGGATAGCCGTTACCAGGGCCATAAATATGAAACACTTGAGTGAAGTCGTTTTCGCGCTCCTGAATTTAGCGTTACTTTATTCCCTTTATAGGTGCCCGAAATGGCCCGAAGATGGCACCACAGGAATCGGAAGCCGGAATCACATGGTCGTTAGTGCAGACCGCGCTTTGTAAGCGAGTAAACTATCAAGAATAAAATGTAGATCGGACAATGCATAGTCAGCGATCGCCACGCCGCGGAAGATAGATCACCGGCATCATTATGCAAAATCGCACCGCAGTCTTTGAGAGAAGTCTTAAAACGCGGCTTGTCTTTCTCGTGTGTTGGCTTCAGGAGAGTCGGGTTATTGTGTGGCCCATGTGGATCACGAAAGTGCTTCTACAGGTTGTTTGCCAGAAAAACAATCCAGAAATAAAAAGCCTCTTCTTTTCATGGCTTCCAGAAAAAAAAAAAAGACTGGGCTGTGTGTACAAGCTCACGTGAAAGACGATGGCGCGCGACGTTAGAGGAAGAACTTTTATTATCCCCGAGCTTCATTGTTTTGCAAAGCTGGCAATAAAGAACCGGAAAAAAGGGCAAGTGGATTTTCAGTTGCCGCCTGAAAGAGACGGCTTAGACGCGCAACAATGCGTAAAATGTGAAGTGAATTAAAATACGGTGGATTAAACACGGGTCCTCTTTGGGAATGATGCTGAATTATGCTCTGTAGCATATCCTCAGCAATATTTTTCTTACTGCTCAGTTTTTTTTTTCCTTTGGGAGAAAAGGATAGGGTAGAAGATGAAGAGAAGAGCGTCTTTTTTTACCTTCTATTCCGAGATGGGCAGAGGATGATGCCCCTTCATTACGCCGCCTCCACGCCTCTATACATTCGTTAGCATAAAGATTGTACATCTTTCACTTTTGGACGTCCCTCTCGGGGGTGCTCATTTTCACGAATATTGGGCAAGCGAGGACAAGACTCAATATATATAAACCGCGGCCATGTGAACGCAAGAGCGGTGGTGGCGGCTGCATTAAAGCCACGCATGTCATTATTGGACCCTTTGAATCTCCAACTTCATAACCGACGATCTCACTTTCGAGGCGATGGCTTAGGGAAATCCAAGACGCTTTTCGTTCAGGAAGTGCAGTTCGCGATGCACGGCAGGCAATGGGTGTGCGGCGCTTGGACGCGTTTCGAAGCGAGTGACTGTCCTTGGCAAAACGGCTATACAGTGATGATGCAGCAGGGTTCACTCATAGCGGCTTCACTATGGAAACGCGTCTTGAGGAAGAGGTTCGGGATACAAGGAAAGTTTCGATTTAATCATTCCTTTGCATAAAAGTAGGTGTATGATGGTACGAAGCATGAAATCTTCGGGATGCTATGACCTGCGTGAAGAAAATGCTATGAAAATGGTTTTATGGCCTATATGTATTTTCGCACATTTACGTCGCGACATTTACTGCCTCATACTTTGGAAGTTGTTGCATTACAAATAATTGGACGCACGAACGTCCTAAGGAAAAAAAAGGGCAGCTTCGCAATAGTAGTGCCAAGCCTGAAGGAAGTGCGGAGCTGGGAGCCTTCCTTGTTTCTCTTCAGTTTTCTCTTTCTTTCCTCCTTTCTTTCTTTTTCTCTTTTCCAGATCATTTGTTTTAAATGCGAAACGTTTCTTAGCGAACTTCTGCGACTTTGATCGTATCTATCTATCTATCTATCTATCTATCTATCTATCTATCTATCTATCTATCTATCTATCTATCTATCTATCTATCTATCTATCTATCTATCTATCTATCTATCTATCTATCTATCTATCTATCTGTCTGTCTGTCTGTCTGTCTGTCTGTCTGTCTGTCTGTCTGTCTGTCTGTCTGTCTGTCTGTCTGTCTGTCTGTCTGTCTATCTATCTATCTATCTATCTATCTATCTATCTATCTATCTATCTATCTATCTATCTATCTATCTATCTATCTATCTATCTATCTATCTATCTATCTATCTATCTATCTATCTATCTATCTAGCCGCCTACGACTTTGTGCTCTCCTGGCCGTTTCGTTAATAGGATGTACAACAAAATTGGTATGGCGTAACATGACTTTATGACGAACATAAATGACAGGTCATAGCATGAAAATCATGATATGCATGTCATGAACGACATGATTTACATGCCACGGTCTTGGTGATCTTGCGGCCGTTTCGTTAATTTCATATATACGAAAAAATATACGAAAAATTGGTATGGCGTGACAAGAGTGAATGACGAACACAAGTGACAGGTTCATAAGTCACATAAGTGACAGGCGGCAACATAAAAATCATGACACGCATGTCATGCACAGCACGACTTACGTGCCACGCTCATGGTGCGCTGGCGGCCGTTTCGCTAGCTTGATATACAACAAAATTGGTATCGCACGACGTGACTGTGTGACGAACACAAATAACAGGTGGTAACATGAAAATCATGACACGCATGTCATGTACAGCATGAGTTACCTGCCACGCTCATGGTGCGCTGGCGGCCGTTTCGCTAGCTTGATCGACACCAAAATTGGTATCTCGCGACGTGACTGTGTGACGAACATAAATAACAGGAGTTAATATTAAAATCATGACACGCTTATCATGTACAGTATGACTTACGTACCACGCTCATGGTGCGCTCGCGGCCGTTTCGCTAGCTTGATATACACCAAAATTGGTATTGCGCGACATGACTATGTGACGAAGATAAATAACAGGGGGTAATACGAAAGTCATGACATGCATGTCATGTAGGCTATGATTTAGACGCCACGCTCATGGTGCACTCGCGGCCGTTTTGTTAACTGGATATATACCTAAATTGGTATGGCATGACAAAAGTGCGTCACGAACATAAATAGCAGGTCGTGCATCGTATATATGTAGCAGAATATATATTTCATTAGCATATGGCATATACCAGATTGTACACGCATGCATGTATGACAATCTCGCGATATATAGCGAACTAGACGTCACGACATCAATGACTTCATTAGTCTCAATGACAAAAAAGACGATGTATGCAGCTCTTTGCTGACTGCTTCGCATTACATCGCTTCCCACATTGCGTGGGATCTGCCAATTTTTTTCTATCTCATTTCTATTTATTTCTATTTTTCTTCCCATTTTTTTCCCTTTCTTTCTCCCTCTTTCCATTGCTCGCTTGCTTCATGTTTCTTTCTATTTTTATACGTGGTTTTGCCTGCGTTACGCCAAGCGACGACAAGATACGACAGCATACGACAGCGTACGACAGCCCGGGCGCCTAAAGTGCTCCGCACGTAATATCATCATCAAGGCGCTCGAAGAACAAGAGGAAGAAGACTTCCTGGCACGAGCGAGCGCTGAATATGCTACAGATGGCTATGCTATACGTGGTTTTGCCTGCGTTACGCCAAGCGATGACAGGATACGACAGCATACGACAGCATACGAGAAACCCGGACCCCTAAAGTGCTCCGCGCTTAAAATCCCTAGGGGACGGCAACCTCCTTGAAATGGGCTGAAAGTCACTCTTGGTTTCTTGCGTGTTTGAAAGTGAATTTATGGAATGCTGCTTTAGCCATGGTTTGAATTATCGCGTCTGTGTTGACTGTACGTAGCCACCCCGTCATGTTCATAGCCCGATCAATTTGGCTTCCTTTTCCTAATTCACGCTTACTAAAAGGATATCGTAAAGTAGCTCAACGTTAGCAGGTGCTTTTTGGGACACTTCGATCAGTTTGATCATTGGCACCATTTACCTCCTTGAACAGTTCAGCCTCATACTGGTTACAAGCATATAGGAAGGCAAGTTCAAGAAATCGATCCGTTGGTAAGGATTGTATGAAGAAGGACAGTACCACCGGTTGGGTGCTATTCTGGCAGTGATCTAGTTTTTGTATGTCGCCCGCTGCGCCTTCTCGCTATTATTTTTGACCATCCTACCGTTATTTGAACTTCCTTGTTAGCTTTATATCTAATATGCCGAAGGCGTGCCATTTATCGTACGAGTGATATCTGCCCCAGAGCCCGCAAACCTCTGAATAATTTTCTTATAGCATTGAAGAAACCGCGCCGTTGATATTAACTTTGGACGAACACGTTAGCATGACACAGTTTAGAATTAAGTTAACGTACCAAGATGGTGGTTATGGCAGTTTTGGAGAGTGAACTTCTAAATCCGACGCGCACGTGCGGACTTAATACCGATATCTCACAATCAAAAGTACTCCTGCGCTGTCGCTTTCTCAAACAGCCCATCAGTCGCTAAGATGAGGAATTATTTTACGTGTACTGTACTTTGTCTACACGAAAGCGTATTACTTTCTCTATTTTTCTAATAACTGCATGTTGTAAATCAAGCCCTTTATCTCCTTATGGGCTCCTTAGTTCTGGTTATGATCGGCTGTTTCGTGGATCTCTACCGCAATTGCTAGTCGGACTTAGAGGTTAATTTATTTGGGCCGTCTTATGATTCCGCATGAGCTTACGAAAGTGGCTTATTTTATTAGTTCCGCCGTGCTTCACAACCTAGGCGTTGCGTGTTCAGTAGAAAAGTGGAAATGTGGCTGAATATAATTATTATATTTCATAGGCATTTTGCAGTGAATTGAGACTTTGCAAGAGCACCGACCAAGCAGTGTTTGCAACAAACTGTGACCTTTACAAAGCGTGAAAATTAGTTCTCTTGTTCTACAACTTTCCGTAGATTTTAGTTCACCCTCAAATTGTAATTGCCGGAAGATGACACACACACACACACACACACACGCACACACACACACACACACACACACACACACACACACACACACACACACACACACACACACACACACACACACACACACACACACACACACACACACACACCCTGTGATCCACGAAACAGCCGATCATAACCAGAACTAAGGAGCCCATAAGGAGATAAAGGGCTTGATTTACAACACACACACACACACACACACACACACACACACACACACACACACACACACACACACACACACACACACACACACACACTCCCTCACTCACTCACTCACTCACTCACTCACTCACTCACTCACTCACTCACTCACTCACTCACTCACTCACTCACTCACTCACTCACTCACTCACTCACACACGCGCGCGCGCAGGCTTGCAAACACCTGCAGTGAGGATAAGGACACTTTTTTTGTCTCACCAACCATACGGAGTAAAAAAAAAGCCTCGTGTTTCCTATACCAATCGTACAGCTTCCGTGGTGCTGGTAGCTGAGAAAATGCACTGATATGACTGGGAGCCTGAATGACGCACTGTGATACATGCAGGTTTTTTCTGAACACGTATTAGGGCCTCAGAAAGGCTGGTAGACCTTTCAATAGGTGGAGCTATCTTCGTCAAAGCGCTTCATCAATCTTAGCGCGTTAGTGTTGAATGGGTTTCGTAAAAAGAAACTGGAAAGGGAAGCAGCCGACTGATTCACTTTCGAGTTTTTTTTTGTTTTTTTGCTTCCGACAAGTACAGACTGTGACACCATGTGGCGTGACGTAAATGTCTAACCCTTTCAAAACTAACCAACCGAGGATGATGAGGTGCCTTTGACAAAAATGGGTCCACCTATAGAAACGTTAGACAGCTTGTCTGGGGCCCTTATTCCATTTCAGACGACCTCTATAGCACATTGCGTTTCCAATCGTCATTTCCCGCCTGTGCTTTGGATCACTACGACACAGAAATAAAAACATAACCGATAACTTTGTGGGACACAGAAAGTAAAAAAAAGAAACAGAAAAAAACAAAGCAAGGACTTTTTGAAAAGCTATTGTATAAACGCCACTCTTTCTCGACAGCCAAGGTGTCGGAACGAAATGTCTTTCGTTTCGGTTTTAGTTTCGTTCCACCACAAAAAGTTCCGTTCCGTTTCTGTTCCGAAACGAAAGAAAAAACGTTCCGTAACAGTTCGTAACGGCTTTTTAATGCAAAAATTTGAAGTTAAGGTAATCATAAAAAAAAACATTGGATTTGTGATATAGTTACTTGCCCTCCTCTTCATTAAGAAAGTGGGATAGGAGTAAAACACGTTCTTTCCACGTTCTTCAGAGGAGTGGACGTAACTGTACCACGAATTCCTGCCAACTAGCACAAACCAGTTCTATATGCGTTTCAAAGTCATAGTATTTATTTTCTCATATGTTTTTTAGCGGGCTCAATGCTTTGTGTCAAGGGAGTGAGCACGATCTCAAAAGCAGCACGTGATTGAGTGCATTGTCTGTACGAAACCACTGACCTCATCAAAAAATCGTCAAGCCTGCGCGGAACACGTAGCACAGTCACTGCGTAAGCAGGAAGAGCGGCCTTTCTAGAGCCCGTTCTATACTCTCTTGGAGAAACTAATACAAGTACGCATGCATGGTATCCACTACGCCACAAATCATCATAATTTTTCTGAAGTAGCAAAGTACCCACTATGCCATTTTTCCTCATTCGTCGAAGAATCGTGGTACCTGCTACACATCTGAGAGGCATTATGTGCACTTTGTGCTGTGGCTAATGACGATGAAGAATTATGGCTGAGCCCTTTGTAACGGGTTGAAATCATTCAACGACTGACTCCTTGAGCAATTCGCATTGTGTGACGCTAGGTTGCTATTTTACTCTTCTGCCACGCTCAGCTAAGCAGAGGAGTATTTTTGCGAAGAAGT
This sequence comes from Rhipicephalus sanguineus, assembly GCF_013339695.2. NCBI lineage: Eukaryota > Metazoa > Arthropoda > Arachnida > Ixodida > Ixodidae > Rhipicephalus > Rhipicephalus sanguineus. The sequence continues at coordinate 226,377,709 of NC_051178.1, forward strand.
TACAAGCACCAGCGTGACACTGTGGTTGAATACTCGACTGCCACGCACAGCTAGGCGCGAGTTATAATCCCAACCGATCCTCGAAATTTCTTTCTCATTTCATTTTTTCTTATTTCACGCGATAGCGGTTGCGGACACCGGCGGCGGCGGACAACTATGGCGCCAAAATTGGCTGTTGTGATCTCATAACAGCTTTCGCTGTAACAAACTTCAGGGCCGACAATGCCCTCTCTATGCTGGCCTGCGTGACAGGCGCGCAAAAGTCCACTTGCGTTAATATAAACATCTCTGGTTGCCACCGTATTTGTTTTTCGCACGATTTTAAAATATCTTTGCTTTGGATTTCCTGCCTGAGGTACGCGCTAATACTGTACCCTGAGATATGCGTCATTGCTCACGTTACATGACCTCAGTTGTTCCGGATTGCCAAGTTTTCTCGTGAACCGAAGAACGATTGAAAAAATTTCGGTTTCACTCCAGGGTGTCCCCCCTGGATCCCCCGGCGGCCTAAACTCCTCAGGACCGATGAATAAAGTTCTTGACTGACTGACTGACTCCAGAACGAAATAATAGATAACGTTTCGGTTACGTTTTCGTTCCGGTCAAAAATATCGTTTTTTCTGTTTTTCGTTTTTGGTTTTCGTTCCGTTCCGACACCCTGTCGATTCACTTCGGGGGTTTCGGTGCCATACACATGCGCGGTTAGGCATTTGGCAGCTGAAAGTAGTCACACTCCCCCAGGGGCGTAGCCAAGGGGGGGGTTGGGGGGGGTTCAAACCCCCCCCCCCCCGAAATTTTTCAGTTTTGCTTGCGTATATATACACGCACACATACAAATACACGCACGAACATGCATAAAGTATGTTTGAACCCCCCCCCCCGAAAAAAATTTCTGGCTACGCCTCTGCACTCCCCGTATTGCAAAGGTGAACGAGAGAATAATGCTTAGCTGAAGCAAAAGATATATCAGCAGTCGCGAAGAAACAATAGCAGGAAAAAAATTCGCAATAAAACGCGGATAGCCGTTTAATACTTCGCTCGTTGGCATTGCCTACCGGAGTGCCCGAACCTGCACCCCACATAAGGCTTGAGTGAGCCACGGCACTGGACAATTCCTTGCTTCGCCTGCAACCGTGTTCTTAGTGGGCACCAGCGGCAAGATCGGGTTGAATCGGCTACCATTGGGACGTGACCAGGAAGAAAGTAGGAACAGGGAGGAGGGCCAGGTTTCTAGCGATTTCGACAATTTTAGGACGTACTCTTTTGTTTCTCCTTAAAGAAAAGAAATAAAAAGCGCGGCCTAGTGGAGCAAAGAAAGAATATGATTGCACGGGTCAACAGAAGCTCAAATGAGATAGTAGTAAACCTAGGAATAGCCGTCACAAGAAAGAAATGAACCGTTCAGTTAGGGATTCCGTGAACTGGGTTAGGTTTTCGATACTTGTTGGCTGGGCAAGCACTCCGGTATGACCATTTGCTAGTGCCACTATTTGCCTTCCTTGCAGTGCAATGCAGTGCGACTTTTACTTTGATCGAAGGAAGCGTGTTCGGTTTCGCTTGCTGCGAGGTTAGCTCGTCACGAAAACACAAGCTCTGCCGGAGTGCTTGTGTATGTCGGTATTATTCAGCAGTGGGAACAAAAACAGAAAAGCATTTCTTCATGGTCTAGCATCTATCACGCAAGAAGTGCTCAAGTTAAAATGTCTACACAAACGCAAAAAAAAAAGATATGATCTTACAGGAACGATGAAAAGCTTTGCCTCATGTTCGTCAAGCCAAAATCACGCAGCTGTTATAAATTTGAATTCGCGTTAGACGGGAAAACTTGCAGTGTTCATTGGACTTCTAGAAAAAAGAAAAGGAAGTCTCCTTATAACTGCATCATATGTGGCCCTAAAATATATTCGCTTACAGCAAGAAGACAAAGAACTGTTTCTTCGTGGTGAGTGCTTCCATCGTTGAGGTGATCGATGGTTCGTAACCCACAGTTCGGTGCCAAAGACATTCAGAATTTGCACTGAAAAAAGGCAGGGCTTATATATGAAACGAGTCTCTTCATTTGCCATGAACTTCTTCATCAACCTAGAGTCGCAGATCTTGGAATATCTAGAAGAGTTTATATGAAACAGCCATTTCTAGTTATCGTAACTGTCGCATTGCTGTCCCCTGAAGCTGCACAAAAACTTGGAGGACGCTTGAGTTTCGCTTGCAAAGGTAGAACGCGATAGGGTAATCGGACCGTGTGCGTATCTCCTTCCCAATCGCTAGCCTGGCTTCGCTTCTCGGTTGACACCCAACCCGTGTGCAAGGAAAGCCAAAGTGCGGACGCCCTCCGACTCCAATATTCATGCATGCGCCGCGACGAAACACGGCCACGCGACGGAGCGATGCCATTTAAAAGGGTACCCGAGGGCCCTATGCGCCATCTCGCGGGTGATAGTGAAGCTGCTGCAGAACCTCCGCGATGTGCGTACCACCAACGCTAAATGGTGTATATAAATAGCACACCATTAGCGTGCTATAGTATGTATGCGTGGTGGCCGAGCAGTCAGCTAACAGCTGATGGTGTATCATTGTAATGTTCCCTCGTTTACGATTAGTGTGTGAAAATACTGGTGTGAGGCAATAAAGAAAAAAAATGCGTGGTGGCCGAGCGGGGAAACTCATCGCGCCACGGAGCGAGGGGTCGCAGGTTCGAATCTCCGGTCCCACTCAAATAGAAGACTTTTTAAAATTATTTCTTTATTTGCATCTGCCTCAAATTTTCGCTCACGGACAACGCTGATTTCTCGCTCACAAGGTACAGTATAAGAATTTACTGTTTCTTTTTTTTTTGGAAATTCTCTTGTTTTCGCTGCTGTATTTTTAACTGCGGAGCGGTTTAAGGTGGACGTTTAAGTATGTGGAGCGTTCGCACTTTCAATAAGCGGGTATGTGCCACAGAAATTGGGCAAGCCCCACCACTCGCTTCCGTTCTAGTAACAATGAAGAAGCTGTGTATAACAAGAACGCTCTGCGATGGTTAAGCGATCACAAAGCGGTGATCGTAAAGTGTAAGAAACAACACAAGTACCGCAACGGTAGCTCACGAAGAGATGTGCGATGCCTACCGCGGGGACGAAGAGATGAGCGTCGATGAAGAAAACAAGAGTTAAGAAAGCAAGCCAAATTCCGAATACCAGTATGAGAGGAGTGAAGAAATTACTCAAACGAGTGATGCAGACCGAGACGCGTGAAGTTTAGTCTGCGTGCGACATGCGACGAAGCGAGTCGTGTGACTGATGAAGGCGGTGGGACTGGCGAAGAAGATGTGCGTTTGCGAAAAAGTGGGGGAGACAAAAATGAACGACCTTGAAGAGAGATTGTGCTTGCTCGAATCGCAAAAAAAAAAGGAAAGAAATGTTACGCCACCACGACCAGCTCTGCCGTTTATTCAGTCGTCGCGACGTCAAGTCGGTAAACATGGATTGAATTTTTTTACGCACAGCAGGAACTATCCCAGCGTTTCTTCACGACTCTATTTACGCAAGCTAGAAGGAGCTGTTTACTAGACTTCGAGCTTTCATCAATATCTTTAGTGATCAATTGTGTGCATGATGGGCTACTTCGTAAGTGCGCACCTCAGTACTTCCATTCCTCCCTCCCTCCCTCCCTCCCTCCCTCCCTCCCTCCCTCCCTCCTTCCCTCCCTCCCTCCCTCCCTCCCTTTCTCTCTTTTACTCCCCTTAACCCTATTCGGCCGTGTATAGCGTAGCGAAACGGACACGTCTACAGGACTTTGACTTCACAGAGCCGTCTCCAACGAGGCCGCAGACACTGCAGGCTACAGAAGCTGGCCTGTACATCGCGTATAGAGAGGGAGCTCCCAACAAGCTGGTAACGTCAATCACTGAAGCTGCCTCTACGCTCGCGTGAGGCATGTGTACGCCAAGGCTCGCCGGAAGTTGCAGAGGAAAGCACCACCATTAAGTAGCCGCTGATGCTGCGAAGCCGCAAAAGAAGATGTCGCGTCCCTTCTTCAAGTGACGTCGGGGTATCGTCGCCGTTGTGCGTCCCTCTAACCCCGCCCGAGGCCAAGTGGAGGGTCCGGAAACCCTGACACGGCGGAGACGCGCTGGCTAGAACGAAGCCGCCGGGCATAGAGGAGGCGGGTATGGCAGCGGGGTGTGTCTCTGCAGGCATCCATCATCGATCGCTAGGCGACGTCTCTTGAGGCATTCCTTGCTTTCTTATTTTCCCAGAACCATTCTCCCTCTCTTCGCGCTTACTTGCTTCGCTTTTGTATCCCTTCGTTTCTTCACTTTTTTGTTCCTTACAGCACTCTGCTTCACTTTCGTGCGCATCCTTTTCTACTGCGCCAACGAGCTTGGTTTCGATGCCGACTTTTTTATTTCGCTCAATAGTCGCCGGATGATTGACTTTCGGTTCCACAACGAACTTACCGCTGCTCGCGAGTCGAAGCCACGTCGAGTGCGGAGGCAACTGCGATGGCGGTGCTCGCAATTCGATTTGCAGCACTCCCCGGGCTCCGTGAACCAGACCGCAGTCGCATCGGCAGCGTCGCGATGTTTGCCGTGACGGCGACCTCGACCTCGCTAATTGTTTTACGCCCTCTGAGTCTCGGGTCCCGCGAGCCATTCGCTCACTGGCTCGTTCTGTCAGTCCGGCAGAAGCCAGGCTGCGCGTAGGAGTGGCCTTTAGGTGGGCATGATTAAACACCGATGTTGGCGCAGATCGAATAAGGCACACTTAACGCACAACGCTATTTTTCTCGTCCCTTCCTTCCCATGCCTTGTCAATTCCCTACCCCTCGCTTCTTTCAAATTCATTTGAGCTTTTGATTCTCCAACCCTTCCATATTTGTTTCAGATCTTCTTTCATCCATCGGGTGGATCCAAGTACTGCTGCTCCTTCAGATTACGAACTACATGGTGGATAGAAAGCCCTTTGCACTTTGTTTTCACTGGCTTCTTGCGGCATTTTTGAAGCTTCGCATACAATGGCAGTTGAGTGCTTCTGTCTAGCTGAACAGCTCACACAGTTCACAGAGCACTTCATTAGGCTATTTAAAGTATAATTATTGGTCTCGTGCTACGTAAGGCACGCACTAAGGGAGCCAAGCGGAACAACTAACTATAATAACGATGAAACAGTCGGAGTGCAGTGCGCCCTTGTTCAGGTTAATTTGTTCATGCGCAGAAACCTCGCCCACCCGCTCCCCGTCCCCCGCTAATAATAATTTTTGGGGTTTTACGTCCCAAAACCACGATACAATAATGGGGGACGCCGTAGTGGAGGGCCCCGAAAATTTCGACCACCTGGGGTTCTTTAACGTGCACCTAAATCTAAGTACACGGGACTCATGCATTTTCGCCTCCCACGAAAATGCGGCCCCCGCGGCCGGGATTCCATCCCGTGACCTTCGGGTCAGCAGTCGCGCACAATATCCACTAGACCACCGTGGCCGGTCGTCCTCCCCCTCCAAAGTCCTCTTAACCACTGGACTACAGACCAATGCTTGCAGTGTGAATCCCATGAATGCATTGTACCCGTGTGGCAAAACAAATGAAAAAGATAGTTTTTTTAAGACGGCTTCGATGAACTTCGTGGCAGTGTAATAAAATTATTTTGTAGGAAAACATGTTAAAACAAAATGGAGGATTGTACACACCAGTAAAATTTAGACTGCGAAATTTAAACTCCCGTTTCGGTGATCGCGGGATGCGCTTTCCATAGGTCATATCTATACACAAGAAATAAGATAAATGACGCCACGCCGATGCCGCCCGAAAACAACGTTCTTGGGAAGGCTGCAACTATACAAAAACACAATACGTTTACGCATAACTGAGTCAACTCAAGGGAGATTCCGCATCGAATTTTTTTGTTATTAGAACGAGTTATGGGGCTGAAAACACCTTGCACTCAACGCGTCCTAAGTAACCGAACGAAAACTGACAGGGTCCCTCATGCACTCAACTAAGACGGCTGGAAGGCGAAAGCCATCTTCTTTTTCTTCTCACTCGATTTATTGATCCTGCCCCGCCACCCTACTGAAGCTTTCTGCACCTAACCTGGTTTTGCACTGCCTCCAGGATCGGTGGCACCTCACCTGCTTTTGCATTGCCTCCGTGATCGGCGGCCCAACTTTGACCAAGCTGCGATGTCATGTGATGACGTCATCATGTGACGTTACGTCACATGACGTCACTGTGCCGCCATGATGACTTTACAGATGTCGATCTGTGACGTCAAGATGACGTCATGGCATGATGATGATGTTTTGCATTACTCGTGTGGACGCCGACGCGGGCCGCCGGTCACTTTTCGTGTTTGATGAGGCATCTAAGGCATCTAAGCCTAGATACATTGCAAGTTCGACAAAAACGAATGATGAAGAACAATGGGTTGGTTTTTTTTCTGCTCTGACAGTTCGGACCCATTCGTGGCGTTATACATCCGTCATTGCCATCTTGGACGTTCTGTTACAAGCGGCAGAAATAATTGTCATAGATCCGGGGCTTTGCGTAGAGCGTTCACCAGCAAGCGGTAACCTCACGCCCGGCTGGCCTTCGCAAGTATTTTCTTGCGTTACTGCACTTATCCAAGATCGTTCTGTTCTCCTGAAAAAAAGAAAAGAAAAATTAAAAGAAGGAGAAAAAAAGAAAAAGAAACAGTACAGACAGATGCGCGAACGCGGGCTCATACTTGAAGAGTAGTGCCGCTAAGAAGGTGGTAAATGGCGTGACATATTGGAGAACAAGTGCAATACTGCAAACAAGAGCAATATCAAGAAATGAAACACAACCGCGAGGAAAAGGGGGGCATGAAACGAAAGGCGTGCGGGTTTGAATGATTGAAGCAGGTGTCATCTCTCGTCTGGCATCGTATATCACTGCCACACGGACGGTCGGTCAAATCATATACGTAGCGTACGAGGGCCAGTTGGAAGTAGAAGAGAAAGGTGAAGGAAGGGGTGAAGGATTCCAGCGAGGTGTTAGATTCACACAGGATCACCGGCAGTGCCTGTTGGAAAGAAGTGCGCAATTTGTTTCCTCAGCGAATATTTATAGTAGCGGAATCAACAGCGATTCATTCGTATATACGGCGGAATACAGCATTAAGCTGTAGCAAACCCAACTCATTCCCTTCTCTTAGAGTTTTTTTTTTTTTTTTTTTTTTTTTGCAATCCCGTCTCCAGAAGTTTTTCCTTACACGAATCAAGGAGCTCTGCCACGGAGCATATGTTTTTATTGGTGCTTCTGTTTTCGCGCTTTCTTTTTTCTTATTGTTTCCATTTTATGCGCTCTCTCAAAAGCATATCAGATATGGGCAATCCGTCATCTCGCGATAATACACGTATGATCCCATTGCTTCTCCGCGAGGATTTTCCGTGGATCCGGAGGAAACTTGCGACTGCATATAATGCGTCGATCACAACAAACCTTATGGGTGATTGCTTCTGCTCGTTTTGATGTGCAGCATTAAAATAGAGAGGCAGCACGGCACGCACATCACAAATATGGTATGCTTAGATATGCTCGATTATGGCGCAAAATACATTTTGTAAGAACGGGAATAGAAAAAGAAAAGAAAGAAGCGCCAACTCTGTTTCCTATGCCCCTATTGGCAAAACGTATTTGGTGCCACAGTCAAGCACACCAAAGCTATAAAAGCCCCAACTCACCAAAACGAAGTACTTTTGGAAAGATGATACGGTTTCTCTACTAATTTCGGAAAATGAATTGCGCTTTCGGTGGGCAGTAAAAAAAACAATAGTTCGAGAATATACTGCTGCGAAAGAATGAGCACGCGTTCATTACCTTGTCGCAAAAACCATCGAACAGTCTTTCTCAATGTCAAATAAAAGGTCGACAACCCCGTCAAGCACGGCGTTCGAAGTACTTGGCAGGTCAGCGGAATGGATGGAAGGGGGGGGGGGGGAGGGAGAAACAGACTAATAATAATAATAATAATAATAATAATAATAATAATAATAATAATAATAATAATAATAATAATAATAATAATAATAATAATAATAATAATAATATCTGGGGTTTAACGTCCCAAAACCACGATATGATTATGAGGGACGCCGTAGTGGGGCGTCCGGAAATTTCGACCACCTGAAGTTCTTTAACGTGCACCTAAATCTAAGTACACGGGCCTCAAACATTTTCGCCTCCATCAAAAATGCAGCCGCCGCGGCGGGGGAGAGAGACCACCAAAGCAAGCCTCTGATGAAGCCCTCCGTCTTCTCATTCATCGAGGACGGTTGATATCCCACACTGCTTGACGCCAGCTGGCAAAGGCACTCGCCGTCATTTCTTCAAGGGGCGCTGACTAACACTCCCAGGTGTGCGTGCGCATAAATACTCGATAAAGTGGACGAGAGGACGACCGCCGCCGCAGATCAATTGGTAGAGCATCGCGCGCATTATCCGAAGGTTGCAGGTTCGGTCCCTGAAGCGCGGCAAGTTGTCTTTTTGTTGCCCTTGCTTTCTTCACATCTATATCATAATTACTATACAGTACACTTGAAACAGTACAATTGACGTCCCCTATGCCTTCCTTGGCTTCATTATCTGCTGGATTTTGTTAAGGTTGTGTAAAAAAAAAAAGAAACGAGCCCTCAAAATTCTCCTCGTTCATACGCAGTTTGAAGGAGTTTGCCACCGAAATGGACGATGCTATACTGTCAAAAGTGGGTTATCTGTCGGTGTTTTGGAAAAAACTAAAAATTGCGCCATAACTAAGGGTAGGTTAAGTTTCGGGGTAGGGCATCTCGGGATTTTACGGTAGTTGATTTTGCTCCACACTAACACGGCCGCTGGATAAAAAGCGCACGGGTACGGCCTGCCGCGTGCTCCGAACCGGCGTGACGGGG
>NC_051178.1:226386697-226458485 GCF_013339695.2 Rhipicephalus sanguineus
ATTTACCTCCTTAGTTCCGTCTAATCTCTCCTTAAAGGATGTAAATAAAACCTCCTTTTGAACCTCCTTTTGAAGGGAGTTTTGCGTAGTACCTTTTGGATGCACGTTATGCGTCGAGCCCAAAACTCCCTAAAGGCTCAAACCCGTTTGCAGTGTGGTGAGTCTAAACCTCTTTACCTCTTTGCTGGGGCTCGTCGGCACATTTCATTTGAAGACCTTAGGTCCTCCTGTGTCTTCGTGTGGTGTGCGCAAATTTTCCACAATGCTGCCAAACCAACTAGCCCGTCTTTCCGTCTCATTGTTACATTTCAAATTGTGATCACAGCGCAAGGTAAGAGACGAGGCAGAGAGCAACGTTGCTCTGCTCTGAGTGCGAGAGCTTTGTTGTTTTATAGTGCTTGATCATGTCGGCTTCGTGTTTCGGAGGGGGTTTCATTTATCATATGTGGTTTTTGTCGCATGTCGTTCTTCATAAATTGCTTGTTATTCACAATAAAATTTTAGTTGAAAGTCAGCGCTCGTCTTCGTTGTTCTCTGTCTCGTGTCTTACCTTGCGCTGTGATCACAATTTGAAATGGAATACCAACTAGCCCGTATTTAGACCTTGCTTCAGTATTGTTACGTCCTGTGCTCAAAGAGAGGCGTTATTGCTCTCTGGCCTCTCAACACGCACATAATTTCTTATTACGGATTGTGTTGTACGTTATCTTGGTGCCCTTTTGTTCCTCTTTACCACTTCACTCGGACTGTGCTTGGCTTCAGGTAGGGTATTCCTTGGATGTTTTGACCCATAGCAGTGCCTATCATGTTGTTGCCCGAATGAATGAATACGTAATGAGCTTGAGTGAAAAATGAGGAGGAGACAATGCGCGTATTCACAAGAGAGAGCTTGTACGAACTCTAGTTCCGTGTGAAATCTTGGCTTTTCCGGTTTGCTTCTTCAGCTTAAAAGGTGTGTGTGTGTGTGTGTGTGTGTGTGTGTGTGTGTGTGTGTGTGTGTGTGTGTGTGTGTGTGTGTGTGTGTGTGTGTGTGTGTGTGTGTGTGTGTGTGTGTGTGTGTGTGTGTGTGTGTGTGTGTGTGTGTGTGTGTGTGTGTGTGTGGTGTGTGTGTGTGTGTGTGTGTGTGTGTGGTGTGTGTGTGTGTGTGTGTGTGTGTGTGTGTGTGTGTGTGTGTGTGTGTGTGTGTGTGTGTGTGTGTGTGTGTGTGTGTGTGTGTGTGTGACGATCCGTTTGTGGCAAAATTTGTGTACACAGTTGAGGCTAACAAATTTCATTATCCTTAATATTGGCTGGAGAACATGAAGAAATGGAATAGCCGACATGCTCATACATCAGTCTCTTCACAGCAAGCCAGTTATAACAGAACGCAACAGAACAAAAAACCACCATGTTTTCACTGACATTCTTTTGGCATGTATCTGTTGCTGTGTCGGACTGCGGAAAAATACGACCACGAAAGTTGGAACGAAAACCGGTATCCGCATACATCCTTAGGGATGGCATTCGAGGTGGAACCTGTCACGTGGCTATTCAGTTTTCATGGGAGCTGCAAGCAACATGTGGTACATTTACCTGACATGAGAAATCATTGAACAGGGATTGTCACTGGAGCCGATGTTCTGACAAGTTCTAAGCTCAAATGTGGAGGAGGAGAAGAAAAGAAGAGCGAAAAAAGGGAAAAACAAAGGACAGGTTGGGTCAAATGTGAGAGCATACTGCTTTTTGGACGTGCTTGATAAAGACAAGGACACAGTGAGGCACACCGAAAACCACAAACAGAAGCGCTGCTTGTGGTGAGGGCTTCCATTTGGGGCTTTCTCTTGCGACACGCACAAAGATGCATAGTAGGCACAAAGATGCAATAAGATGCAAAAAACTCATGCCACCAGCGGAAAGTTTAAGACTGCGCGGTCTTTACTGAGTAGTCCAGTAAGCGGAGTGTGAAGGTGCATCAAGACAAATTTTGTACGAAGAGACAGTACAGAGCGACAGAGCTCTTACAGATGACAAATAAGTAGATTTTCGGTGAACTCAATGAGCGCAACATGTTCTACAGGAATGTTTACTTCTCTTAAATCTTTGTGTGACAAACATTGATCAGACTTGTTTCTAGCATAAGGCGGAACCTTGAAATCTCGATAGCTCAAACTGCAAGTAAAGCAGGTCAAGCGATCAGTGTTGACATTGACACCAAAGGCACGCTCCTCTAGTGCCAAGGTCGAACTGATCATTATCTCCTCTGGTGTTAACGGCGGGCACCGTTTCCATCACCCCAGAACAAATCCTGTTTGCTCTGGTACTCAGCTCTACGCGCTCAGAACATCAGCTCGTTGCAAGGGTGAACTACTGAGCGTTGATTCATCAGTAGCGCAATCAGCTGGCTCTGAATCTTATGAGCAAACAAACTCTCCAGTTTACGCCAGCCCTTGGTGTTCCACGTGTGGTGTTCTATACGGCTCCGGCCGAAAAGAATGAGAGCGACATGCAAAATGTTATAAAGCAAATGACGTATCCTTAGCACCTCTATAGGTTAATTGACGAGACAAGTAAAATCACAGTGAACCTATCGCGTCGGCTGGAGAATTATCACCCCGTTGAAGAGTTAGATTAAAACGATATTAATGCAATCTGCTTTCGAGAACAACCAAAGTATAGAAGCTATACCTTGCGCCGTTGTCGACACCATCTCGATACTTGTCCAGGGAAGCTGGTTTAATCAGCCTCTGATTAACACTTACAAATTTTCAAGGCACCAGAAGGAGCGATGGGGATTCAAGCGGCGGTGACAGTTGCTGTGGATCTCCATAGCGCTGTACTGATCATTACCATGACGAAAGAAGCTCAGCCCCTCCTCCACATACATGCCCAGATAGAGGACTATTTATGATTTCACTGCACATTCCTAAGCAGACTTGTCGGCTGCAATTTCTTTCTGTGGATTAGCATGTGCTGACAGCAGACGCACGCTTGCTGTCCGTCAGAGTTTTAATCCCGATTTCTATCCCTACGTTAGGTTTAGAGCTATGAGACGTAATTCAATAAACCTTTGCGATTGCCTCGCTTAATTATTTTGTCAGGTAGGTATTTTTATCGCGTATAGTTATTATATGTCTCAAGTAACTACGAGAATTATTATTATTATTATTATTATTATTATTATTATTATTATATTATTATTATTATTATTATTATTATTATTATTATTATTATTATTATTATTATTATTATTATTATTATTAGTATTATTATTTTATTGTCTTATTATTATTGTTATGTTGGGGGTTCGGAGCCCCGCAGCACAGGAACCACACGAGACAGCGGCTAGCAGGAGACTGTTTATTGCTTTCTTTTAGAAGCGGACGAGAGGAGGCAGAGGAAGTTACAGCGAGGGCAGAAGACGTAACACGATATGCAGGAGCTGGGGACGAGAGTCTGAGGAAGGCGCCATGCGCGTGAGCGCGTCGGGCAGCACCGGCAAGCGAGGCACAACCTCTGGAGTGGCCGTGTGTCGGTTGATGTGCGCGTACACGACAATTATTATTGTTGTTGTTGTTGTTGTTGTTGTTATTAGTAGTAGTAGTAGTAGTATTACTATTATTCTTATTATTATTAGTAGTAGTAGCAGCAGTAGCAGTAGTAGTAGTATACCAATTGTAATGCCAATAGGTACAATTAGTAGTAGTAACAGTAGGCTCAGGCGAAATTCACTGCTTCAGTAGAAGTTCAAGCGCCATCATAGAAAAAGGAAAGCTATGATTATTATATCAAGCGCAAATAACAAGTGCACGAGTGTGTTTGTGTGCGCGCGCGCGTGTGTGTGCATGCGTGTGTGTGTGTGACGCAATTTTACTCCCATCTATTTGTTTTTGAATTGTATCGGTAACACGTATCCAACCCGCAAACAAATCACCTATTTGGCACCCGACATTAGAAAAGCGCGAAAACTAATTACAATAGCGTTAATTGCACTCACTGAAGCAATCTACCTTATGTCGTGAAGACAGTTACTTCGCATATTGTTTCCTCGCATTAATTTGTTGTTGACGTCTGTTGACATAGTGTTTTGAGCTCTTCTCCAGCTGTCGAAATATCAATAGGATGATGGGATAGAATTGACTACTTCCATAATTGCAGTCATAAGAACTGAGTCTCCATTTCAAGCTAGAAAAGAACACAAAAACAAATGCGAGAGATAGAGCCACGGGTTTTCTTTCTTTAGCGTGATAAGGAGGACTCGGCTTGGACTGTCCGCCATGCCTGACACACTTAGATGCTGGCGAAATGCAAGAATACCTGCGTTTTAATATTTATATCAATGTTAATCTCATGTGGTCTCAGTTATCCGTAGTGGGCCACTGCAGCGACTTAATAATCGTCTCGAGTTTCTCGCGCGTAAAACTTCACAATTTAATTTTAGACATGAATTGTTAGAATTGATGCGCAAACGAAAGAATGGCAGACGAAAAGCTACAAAAAGGCTGTTAAAAGGTCCTTACTTCACCAACTTCACTCTGAAGAGTTTATTTCGAACTTTCGCCTAAGTATCAACACCTGTATTCCTCACTTCGTATACAAGGAAGCCTATGAAGAAAAAGAGTAAGCAGTTGACAATGAGGCACAAAAACACCCTGTCGTCACTACGCACCAGCGTTACCTTAGACGAAAAGAAGCAAGCACGCAACGTAAACAACGCGGAAATTCCTTACGGAAGTTGTGCTGAAGTAGAAATCCCATCCGGAATTAGGCGTGAGGAGCTTCTGTTGCAAGTCACTGAGCTCTGTCTGAAACTTCTTCCGAATGTTTTGTTTCTTTCAAGTAATGCAATTGTTTCTGTCGCTCCTAATGTCCTTGGCTTGCTGCCAACGTTTCTCCCTCCTTTCACCAAGAGGAAGGCATCACGATCAATTGCGATTCGCCGCTTTCCGACTCGCTACACGGGAAGCCAAAAGAATAAAGCTCGAAATGTTGTCTCAATGTCAAACTTCTATACTGAGTACTCTGTACTCCGCACAGAGTATTCAGGAGATGACAAATTGTAACAATGACTGCTAAAAGAGAAAGACTTCAAGACCAAAAAAAGGTAAGCATCTCAATGAGGGTGGTAAAGTAAAAAAAGGAATATCTGTCAACAAGTGGGCGCTTACGCTTACGCTTCAGCGAGTAACAGGAGTACAATAATGTGGACTGTACCATAGCACTTCTGAGAGGATTGTTAAGCGTAAATATTAGGCGATACTAATTTTCAAGTGCCAGTGTCTATAGTTGTCGCGTACATCTATCTATCTATCTATCTATCTATCTATCTATCTATCTATCTATCTATCTATCTATCTATCTATCTATCTATCTATCTATCTATCTATCTATCTATCTATCTATCTATCTATCTATCTATCTATCTATCTATCTATCTATCTATCTATCTATCTATCTATCTATCTGTCTGTCTGTCTCTCTGTCTTCGAAGCGAAGGATAGTGCACAGCAAACCTTTGCCTTCCTTGGCAAAGGCTTCATTACTTTCATTTTCATTACATTCAGCCGCCTCTAGAGCAGCTCGAAAGGCACCGGGCGCACTTCCCTCTATGTAAATGTTTCCGGTCGCCCACTGTGTAAGTGCTTCTTCCTCCCACCTCCCAGAATTGCTATTAGCTGAAGTGATTACGCCGCAATGCACAGTCTACTCAAAGAGTTCCGCCAAGCTCTTAATCAGGCGGAGGCGAACTTTTGTAACTGAATTCATCGGCATTCCATGGCTTTTCTTTTATTGCGATAGCAATTATATGGACACTCTCGGCTGGTTTTTGCCGTTGGCGTCTGTCGACGCCATCAGGGCCCGTGTATGTATACGTATGTATATATATATATATATATATATATATATATATATATATATATATATATATATATATATATATATATATATATATATATATATATATATATATAAAAGCCACATAGAAACATAATTTAGAAAATTTTTTTTTCCGAAGCGAGGAGTCGAACGGGCGACCTCTCGCTCCGCAGCGCGCGGCGTTAGACGGCTAGGCCGCGAGAAATAAGTATTTCAGACTCCTAACGGCGAGCTATTTATATACACCATTTACTTCAGTATGCTTTCCTGGTCACCGCCTTGATGGCGCGAAGTGCGCGCGGGGCGCGCTTTAAAGGTCGTCGCCCCGCTCCTGCGAACACCGATGCTCTTCGCCCTACAGGGCGTGGTCGCCTTCGTGCGCTTATCTCGAGGAAAGAAGGGGGACGGGGGGGGAGCGAGCGGATGTCCGCGCTGAAGTCACAGAGCGTACGAAGGTCACTTCGTTCGCTACAGCGGTCGCGTTTGCGAAAGGAATGCGCTGTTTATACAGAAATAAGTAACAACTGTGACAGTTAGTTCGCGCTGTTCCTGTGTGTACACTGGAAGAGTTCGTCCGTTTCGTGCGTCCTGCTTTATGTTTGATCAGCGCGCTTCAAGTGTCGAGCTGTGACGCATGATTGTTTGCGCTCGTCCTGTGTGCGTTCTTTTCGTGCGTGAACGACACGCTGGCAATTTCGAGCTGCTTTCCGTTCTTCACGTTACATTCCAATTTGTTGCTATCGCATTCATTGCTTAGCCGTTGCTGCCAAACTGTGACTTTTTGGTTTGTTTCCTCCTGTTTCGCAAACCAGGAATTGATCGAAGGCTGCAACACTGCGCTTTGGCACCGGTTGACGTTATGAATACTTACTTCAACAAAAAATAAGAGACACAGTTTGCTAGATTTAAGAACAAACAATTATTCTTTGTAGTCTCGCCATAGTTTTGCTGCTTACATATGAATTCAATATTTATTTTCAATACCTTACGATAAAATTAAAAGGCAATTACTTTATCCATGTATGGCACTACATCTTTTGTATAGTGATTGCCCTTATTTAATACAAGATTAAAACGACCCTGCCGCTCCTATTACAGTTGTAACCAATCTAGTCGAAATAGTTTGCCTGCATGAACCGCTGCTAGTGGTGTATGGCACATGTTTAAGCAGCCGCGAGCTTCCGCACTTCAATTAGTACTGCACCCAAAGACTACCCAGAGATATCTGACGTCCTTGTATGATTCATTATCGGCTAATTTTGTCGCAGGATGAATAAAACTGGTCCAAAATTCTTAAACAGGTTCAAGCAGAGGTACTATTGTGCGCTTCAGAAAACTCCGCAATGTTGTGAAGTTCTCAGCTATAATTGCCCATGAGTCTCTTATATACTCTCTGATCGGTTCAACATTCTGCGATACTTCAATGCTTGAAGTCGATGCCGTCCAGAATAGCACCTTAGCACTGCGTCGGCTAGGGTGCTAAGCCACAAGGGAGAAAAGGCACATCGCACGCTTGTTGTGAAAACTTTCTTGTTATCCCGGGAAACGATATATAGCAAGTCAGAACCCACCAAATCGGAAACGATGGGCTCGGAGCTTATGTTAATGCATTAAAATACCTTGCCCACCTCATCTAACAGCCGTTGTCGCGATGTTTCCCGTTGCCACTCCGACAGAGACAGAGAGACAACAAAACTTTGTTATGACGTTAGGCGGGGCTTCGCAAATGGTCAGGGTCCCTATTCCAGGGCTCCGCTGGCCCTTCCCATTATCTCTGCCCTTTGGACCAGCTAAAGCTGATCCTTAATGGCCGAGCTGGACAGCAGTATCTCTCATTCTTCCTCAGTGTTGTTCATGTTGTGGTGTTCTTCACTGTGTAGTGTACACTCCCACGTATGTGAGACAGAGTTCGTGTGGTCCCGCATCACGGACATATATTTCTGTATGCTGTTGGATAGAATACATGTAGCCTGTGTAAGTTGGTGTATGTATTCGTATGCATCCTGCGTAGCGCCGTAGATTCAATCGCTGAGAGATTGTTATGTGGTGCTGGATACATTCTTATGCGGTGCTGGTCTAAGGGCGTTGGGACCTCTACTGCAGTGTCCGTGGAGGCTCGGCGATTTGTGAAGCCTCGAACCGACTCGTCCGCAAACAGATTCTCGTCGATACCCTGATGCCCTGCGCCCAGATTATGGCCTGGGTGTATCCGATTGGGAAGTCGACAACACTGAAAATATTGTGTGGACAAGACCGCTGAGGGAAACACAGCAACAGGTCGAAGACTTCCACTCAGGAAGACAGGGACCGTTATAAGCGAAGGCACGCCCTCACAAATCAATCCAGGGCTGCTTATTTTCTCTGTCCGGAGTAAGATGAGCCCTATGTCAGCTGCGGCAACTGCAGACAGCTCCAGCGAACAGAACCACCTAAAGAAATCGATCCGCATCGGTCGTACTACCCGCTATCGAAGCCGACGCCGGGCCAAATACGCGGCCCTACTCACGACCACCAATACCGTTCGTAGGCTCACGACTGTGTGGATCTCCCCTGCACGCACACACGCCTCCGAGGAGACCATGTGAAAGAACCGCACCTGAGCTGTTCGAGCACATCCTCTCTCTTGCTCCACGCCCTGTTCCACCAATCTGTCCGCATAGAAAGCGAGTGCCGACGCATCACGCATGGCCGCTTCTTGTGATGAAACGAGCCGCCACTACCAGCCTCACCGAGTGCTTTTCGGGCACGTTTGTGGGAATAGATCGTACGCGAACGACAGAAATATGGCGCTATAGAGTGCTCCTCTCTCTCTGTCTCTCTGTCTCCCTCCCTTTCGCGCGCGTTCTCTTCCTGCTTTTGTGTGCGTGAGTGCAGGCTCGCACGAGTGCTTCTGAACAGGCTCGGCACGCAATGCGTTAGTTACTGTGAAAAGCATGGAATATACTGTACTAGAAAAATGTTAGCCGTCCGCGTGTTTACGCATAAATTAAAGGTAGATAAAAATCATCGAGAGCTTCTCGCACTGTTTTGAAGTTTTGCTGTCAGAATCTTCTTTTGTTCCGTCAGGCCGCCCATGGCGCCAGACTTGGCACTACAGTAATAACAACCAAAGGCGAATCGTGGCTAGTATCTTTTTTATAGATACAGCACTAATAAGACAACATTCGATCACCACTGCCCTGCTCCGATGAACAAGCCTGCACGGCGGATGATATAATTTGGCGGGGCGAAAATCTATATCGAATGGCTATCTTAGGCACTGTTTTCTATAGACCAGAGCGCATTCGGTTCTGTTTCGAGACACTGTCGTACTCTCGCCTTCAACACACAACTGAACAGGTCCCTCACCGCCATGTATGTGGTGCTCTAATAAAGCTTGCTTCAGCAGTCTTTTCTTCTGATAGATGAGTTAGCCACAGCACAAGCTGAGCAGTGTCATACGTCCTCTTTTTCTATTGATGCATTGCCTAAGTAAGCCCTATGTTCTCTTGGATATCCGTACTTCTGTAGGACGCCGAACTACACCGACGCAAGATGTATGCGACGCTTGTTCTTGTTCCTTTACATTTTTATGCAAAGTGATATGGTTAGAAAAAAAAAAGAAACGACGTACTTAAGCGGCACCCTTTCTATCGTCTTGTACACTGCTATCAGAGACGACATCAGACTTCCTAAGTTGATCAGCTCGCATTTCGTGACTAGAGCAAAATCATTACAAAAAGCTGCATCGCGGGCTGCGACAGAAGCAACCGCAAAAAGAAAGAAAAACCATGGTGAGAAAAAATTATGGCAGCTTCGCACTAGCGGTGCCAAGCCTGAAGGAAGAGCGGAGCTGGGGCGGCCAGCCTTGTTTCTTTTTATTTTAGATGCGAAGCAGCTTTTGCTCGGAGCTGTGTCCGGTCGGGGTGGTGGCGTCCGCGCTCCACTGCGCATGCACCTACTCTCTCTCCCGCTCTTCTCCTTTACGCAGGTGTTCGGTCGCCTTTTCTCCTCTCCTCCCCCGCGCTACAGCCGCGACGCAGATCTCTCCTCTCACGTGCTGCAGCCTCGCCGCAGCAAAATACAGCCTGTAACCCACTCTCTCCTCTCCCTCCCCCATTTCATGCGTATGTAAGCGCGTGCGCTCGGTCGGCTTCCGTCATTGATCTGCCTTCGCTCCTGTTCAGATAAGTTGTAACGTCAAGGTCGGCGCCACTTGTTCACTCGGCGCTAACGGAAAGCAACGCGCAAACACAACGTAATAACACAAACACTAAATACAAACCTTACACACTAACGGAAACGCCGAGTGAACGTAACCGAAACTTGATGTGCGCCCCCAATGTTGCTTCGCATCCCCTCATGGTTCCCTTGAGTGGGAGATGGTGTAATTTTTTTAACACGAAAGTGTTTTATGCCGGGGTCCACCACGGCTCCACTGACGCATTTCCGTCACGGATATGACGTCGCAAAATATAAAGACTAACATATGGCAAAGAAAAAGTTCCGTCACCGAGGATCGAACTTACGACCCCTCGATACCCAGCGGGCAGCGCGAAACGACTCCGCCACAGACGGCACGTTCTTCGGCATACTAACGGTGTGCTATTTATATACACCATTTGCCGGTGGCGGTACTCAGAGATTAGTGTAACATAAGCGCGTTTTCGTTATCATTAGCAAGATGGCGTGAAGGCTCGAATGGCGCGCTTTAAATGTCGTCGCCCCGCGCGTTGAGATGAGCGTGCGCCTCTTCAGGGCGTGGTCGCTCCTGCGCGAGCGCTTATCTTGTACTTCAAATCGCGGTTACAGCGCAGGGGAAGACACGAGACAGGGACCGACGAAGACGAGCGCTGTCTTCATCGGTCCCTGTCTCGTGTCTTCCCCTGCGCTGTAACCGCAATTTGAAATGGAATACCAACTAGCCCGTACTCACACCTTGCTTATCTTGTAAGTCTTGCGCTCTCACTGCAAGTTTGCGTTGAAGTTACAGAGAGCACGAAGGTCACTTCGCTCACTGCAGCGGCCGCTTTTGCGAAAGGAGCGCGCTGCTCACAAACAAGTTACAACTGTGACAGTTCGCGCTCATCCTGTGTATACTTGTGCGTTCGTTTCGTGCGTCCTCCTTTGTATTTGACCAGCGCGCTTTAACTGTCGAGCTGTGACAGTTGTTCGCGCTCATCCAGTGTATGTTCGTTCCGTGCATCCTTTCTGCTTGAGCAGCGCGTTGCAAGTTTCGAGCTGCTTGCCGTTCTTCCTGTGACATTACCTTGTTGCTATAGCATTCGTTCCTTCGCCCTCGGGGCGAAACAATGCACAACAAACGCTCAACTACGTATGTGAAGACACGTTTTAATTTCGTGTTATACCGATTCCTATGACAGAGGGATCAGCCATATTTTTTTCTTTCTTATTCTCTTTTATTCTCTTTCTCAATGTTTCTTGTATTTAGTTCTTGTATCTGTAAATTTCTATTTCTTTATTTCTCTCTCTTTCTTTCTTTTTCTTTCTCTCTTTCTCGATTTCTCTTTTCTGTCTTGCTCTCTGTTTTTTTTTCTGTGTATTTTTTGTGTCTGTTTCTTTCTATCTCTAACGCTCCCGCCTGCTGTACTCTGTAATGAGGCTTGCCCAATTCCTAAGTTTTTGTTCGCGTTGGACAGATTACGGCCGTTCTAAACAGCTCCGCTGTTAAAAATTCTGGGCGGGAACTGCAATGTCTGGCATTCTCTGCGAGACATGTGAGCGAAAACAAGCGCCGCCGTCTGCATCCCCCCCCCCCCCGCCATTGTCCCGCCTGTCTCCCACTGCGCAAAACGAGAACTTATGATCCGGAGAGATGCCGAGGTTTCGCCGCAGCCGTCGTCGTGCCGCTGACTTCTCATTGTTTTTGAAGCGTGAAGTGAACACCATCTCGTTATTCCTGCGAACCCTGTGAGCTTTGAATTTTCTCTTTATTGCGGCCACCTTGTACTCCTCCTCTTACGAAGTGATGTGGGTGCTTCCAACTTTGGACCAGGCGACACACTCTCTCTTCAGTAAACGACCAACGAGGCACTACGTTATCCTTTTATAAATGACTCTGTTCCAAGACAAGTACAGTAAGTCGAAGCTGCAAAAAACAAGAACACCTTCGATTACCTATGCCGAACGGTCACTTCGTCGCGATGCAATGAGAGACAGTAGTGGCACGACGTAAGCTTGACTATTAAGGCAAAATTTTTAGGTGCTTCATCAAACGCGAAAATCGACTGGCGTCCCCCATCAGCGGCGTCAACACGAGTGATGGAAAAAATCATCATAACGTGATAACGTCCCCACATCACATCATCGTGACGTCCCAAGTCGCCAAAATGTGTGTTGTCATCGTAGCGTGTCTTCATATGATCACGTCATCACGTGACATCGTCACTTGATCAAAGCTGTGCCTGTCACGGAGATAGTGCAAAACGAGTTGAGCTGCAGAAAGCTTGCAATGCCTCCAATACTGGAGGTAGTGCAAAACCTCGTTAGGTGCAGAAAGGTTTCAGCAGGCGTCAGGGGAGGATCAATCGGCTGAGAAGAAAAAGAAGACGACTTTCGCCTCCTAGCCGTCTTAGGCGAATGCATAAGTGACCCTTGAAAGTTTTTGCCGATAGTCGAGAGAAGCGCTACAAGTTGATTACAACATGGAAAAAATTCACTAACAGCGATTGTGAGTACGATAAATACTACGTATAAAACATGCTCATATCGACATCTACGCTAGAAGAGCGCACCTTGGGAGTGATGAAAGGATTTCGTTTTTTTTCTCAGGATGAAAGTATGTGCAACTGTGTTCAGCGGAAAATATTAAAGAAATGATGAAGCAGAAATTTCCGAAAATTGTGCAAATCGAGAAGCCAAGTCGGTTTCTTTTACGCTGAAGTGTGTGCGATAAGCGTGATTTGGTTCGACGCCCACAATCACCAGAGAAGAACACCTCGAGGATCCTACTCCGCAGGCCAAAAAGACAGTGGTTTCATGACAGGCACATGAAGGCTGCAGAAAGAGAGCACGCCACTACATTATCATACTCTCTGGTCTTTCACAGTTACAAAAAGAACAAACAAAAAAACAGGACAAACATACCGGATGTCGTTGGTGGCGTAACTGTTCACACACTGTAATACAACGAACCCTTAACTTTAGGGAAATTGACCCGGGTTCGAATCCCAGCCACTTCAGCCGCATGTCATCGGCGACGAAGTGCAAGAAGGCCTGTGTATTTAAAATGAAGTGCACCTTCAAAAAACGAAATGGTCAAAGTTATTTCGGGGTCGCCTACTACGGCGTACTCCACAACGATATCGTTATTTCATTAGCTTTAGGGCTGTGAAATTTGAACGTGAAATAATGGTGCACAAAAGTCCTTACAATCCGTCGCAACACCGGCAACACGTGTTATACCTGAACAGTGACCACAAGCTTCGAAAAATTGCTCCCTAGCCGCCAAATCTTGAGTGAATTAGACCACGTGCACTAAACCAGTGCACTGTTCAAAAGTGTCAGACTGGTACATGCACAACATTGACAATTGGGAACTGTAATCTATCGGCTTATCCGGAACGCTTCCTTAGTCTATATGTATTCTTTTCGGCCCATACCTTTATTTAAGTGTTTTATTTCGCGGTCGTAGCTCGTTAAAGCATTATCGAGAAAATGCCTAAGTAACAGCTAGCCCCACGCAACCTAGTTAAGTTATTGATCACACTTGGTCATCATCACAGGAATAAGTATGAAAAGATTAGAATAAACAAGAACGAAACTGAAACGTTTTCGTAGTAGTGTATCACGAACACGTTAGTCGTGCGTTTCAATGTGAACTCTATTCACGTACTCCCATTTGCAGCTTCTTTTACTGCTAAGCAGGATTTTCCTCTCTCTTTTTTTCAATCATTTATGCATATATTCAGTTCAAGTCGTTTAACACCTGTAATAACGTGTAGGAAATTATACGCACAGCATCATCCACAACGAGGCTTTCGCGAACCTTCCCGTTCAGGTGCTTCAAAACGATTTCAGAACATGGGAATAAAAATCATTTTAGCGTAACAAACTAGCCAAACATATATGATGAAATAAAAGTCATAAACCGGGACAAAACGTCGTAAATGTAAATTTTAAAGATGATTCATGGAATTGAGAAGAGGCAGCCATCTGTTTCAATACATTAGCAAGTGTATATAGCACCGCAGTCGTCTGTCTTAAGACTGAAAGTTGATCGAGTTGGTGATTCATTATAGGAAAAAGAACAGCCCGCATACGGACGGGGCGAAGAAAGGTAACACAACACAAGCGCTGATCTCTGAACTGGAGATTTATTAAAATTAAATATACACACTATTTAAACGTACACGATATACATAATGAGCATGCGCAAAGGAACTGGCGAGGGAACACAACAGAGCAAATGGAAAAAATTCACGCTGAAGAAACTGCACAGGCGCGACAAAAAATCAAGTCAGGCAAACATACTACTGATTAGTTCAACTTCTTTTTCATGCGAAGATACCGATGTTTGGCTGACGCACGACGCTCCCACTTTTTTATTGTAGAATGCTTCCACGAGTTCTCTTGTCGTCTGTGCTCCTCTGCGCATGCTCCTTATGTATATCGTGTATGTTTAAACAATCTGTATATTTTAATAAATTACCAGTTGAGAGTCAGTGCTTGTGTTGTGTTACCTTTCTTCGTCCCGTCCCTTTGCGCGCTGTTTTTTTTTTTTTTCCATAGTGATCTGTCTTTCTCAACTTATCGTCGGAAAGGCAAGAAAACAAAATAAAAAAAGGGGGGGCGGAGGCAAGGGTCACTGTCCGGTTCAGCTATCTTCCTAAAGAAGATGATTTAATAACTAATTAGTGAGAACGCGACGAGCGAGCACCGTACGAAATCACCAATTGGCGTGTTCCCTCAGCCAAGCGCGCGACATCAAAAAGAACACGAGCGCATTAAGGTACAAATTAGTAGCAAATTTAGCGGCCTGTTGTATGCGCGAGGACGTATAGAGGCAACACGACAGGATGCATGGAGTAATTGAAGGAGACGCCGGTTCGATATCTGCTCCGCGTGAAATGTTGCTCGGAGTCATCGCGCTTTACCGGACTGGTTGTTGCTCTGCCACTTGACCTGTCACCCAGTGCGCAGTAACAGCCCTGATTGGAGATTATTGATTTTGCCGTTCTTCTTGTTGACAAAGTATGGTAAAGTTAATATCCTTCACTACATCTGTGAAAATAAAAGTATAATACGTTTCCGTTCTCCATGTATACAGGTGCGGAGATTCAAGTAATTATCCAGAGTGCCTCTGCTATTCTACTTCAGTAGTCGAGTGAACGCTACCGGAGCCTATTCACGCCTTTCACTGCGGACGGCGCTTTAGCTAACTGCTGTGCTCAGTCCCGCCTGCCCCACAACCTTGTTTTATCCCCCAAAGGAATTTTGCGCGAGCGTAAGTTTGCTACCGTAGAGAAACTACTGCTTTCATTTCGCGATTTCTGCTTCCATTGTCTCTGGGGGCCTGTTCCACCGGCGTCACGTCGTTAACGACAGCTGCAGTGGCAATACAAAGCCGTATCTGTAAACAAAGAATTGGCGGAGCACACCATTGTTCAGACCGCAGTACTGGTTGGCTTGTTGAGCATTGATGGCAAACGCATTTCTGTGCCAGCGGTCCCTTTCGCACTGTTGTGCGCGAATGACTAGGAGCACACAATCACCCATCAAGTGCCTTGTCCCCCTCCAGTAATCGTGATTGTCGAACTCGAACCTGTTATTCAATTAAGGCCATTAACCAGCAGGTCGCCTCGGAGAGTAAACTGCTTGCAGTCGTGATGGTTATCACCATGTGCCTCTCTTATTTGCTGATTTGTCATTTGGTTTCCATTCATTTTACCTACGCCGCTAATTGTGTAGAATCCAGCAGAAGGGAGCGAGTACTATCCGTACAAGGGAACCATAAAGCTAGTTTGTGTTACAGAATTTGTTGAGGAAAAGGGATCCCAAGTTCGGCTCTGAATAATGACTCTTCATTTTAGTGCACTAAATTGACGGCTAGTGTTAAAGGAACTCTTGTTTCACGCGAGTGTGACCCATTCGCCGCTTTTCCTGCCGATTACGCAGAGCATCACACTCACTCTGATTGCTATCTCTTGGAGCCAGTCTTGCGTCCGCAGCTATCCTGTGACAATGCAAAATACAAAGAGCTTTGGCCAGGCCCGGAGCCAGGAATTTTTTTTTTGGGGGGTGGGGGGGGGGGGGGGGGAGGGCACTTGCTGAAAACCTTGACTTTTTGAGAAAGACACCTATGTTTATTAATTATTTTTGGTAAAAACACCTACTTCACCAAAATTTCGAGTGGGACACGGGCCCCTAGCTCCCCCCCCCCCCCCCCTTGCTACGGGCCTGGCTTTGGCGCACTTAGATGTTCGCACCTGGTAAAAAAACCCAGGGGTACAAAATGAATCTGTAGTCCGCGACTATGGTGTGTGTCATGTTTATACCGTACCTTCAGCACTTAAAATACTTGGAATAAACGTATCTTTTAAAAATACTGTTTTCTCTCTCTTTTTTTTTTAGATTTCGCACACCGTGTATCCTGCGATACACGGTGTAACCTGCACACCGTGTAACCTGCCCTGTGATGTCCTTTTTGGCTCTCATATTACTATTTCGTGGTCTTAAGTCTGTGCATATGAGCGGTACGGAACGGACGTGGCGTTCGTGGTTCTTATCATAGTTCTCGAAATGTTCTGCTTACACAGGCGGCACTTCCTTCTCTGCGATATTGCACTCCACCGTCTCTAGCCCCAAGACAAACAGGAGAAGCCGGAAATAGGTTCAGCACGTGGACAGCCGGCCTACGCCACCACTATATCAGTACTGGGCGCCAACTGGGGACTAATATTAACAGGAGTACTTTTTGTCTCGCTTTTACTTCTGTATAGCTTTGCAGGAAGTGAACGGGAAAGATCGAAGTGTGTAACGCGGCAAAAATAGGATTACTTCAGGCTTAGAAGGCTTAGTACTGTGACCTTTATCCTTAGATCACATGCGTGCATACCTCTTTGCTTCTGTCTTAGTCACTGTATGCCTCACGGGCCTGCACATTGGAGTTCTTGGGATGGCAGCTCAGTTAATTGAAGACAATAACAATGAGCGGAGCGCAGTAATCCAAAGTCTCCTGCGCCTTACTTCAAGAGCAATCGCCATCGCGGCGATTGCTTTTGTGGGCATCACGTGCAGTTTTATCCTCGAATATCGTGGAATACGTAGTACCATGCTATCAAGAAAACAAATCAAGTCGCGTTTAGTATGAATGAATGAATAATTGTATCATCTACTGCAGTTATTACCAGAAAGGATCAGGTGGGTCCCTGTTCGGGGACTCCGTTGCACTGAGCTGCAACCCGCGCCCGCTCCACAAGGCTCCGCTGAACCTCGAGAGCCCACCACTCAAGGATTTCTCCCACGTCGGCTGCGTAATTTCCGCGATGCTTCTGAGAACGATACCTCTTCCGTTTTGCTACGTTTTGTCACGGCGGAAAACAAATTTATATGTAGGGATTTCTATGAATTTTCGGCGGTTCTTCCTTGACGGTGTAGGAAAAGGACCGTAGGAGAGGAGAAAGAGGGGGAAGCGTAGGAGAGGAGAGGGCGATACATATCACGTACTGTACGGGAGATCCGTTTACGCCGGACAACGGAGACGTGACAAGGTTAGACTAAGAGGAGCTACGCCCCTAAAAAACAGGTGCGTCCTGCTGCGTCGCGTCGCCGTCAATGGGCAAGCGCGGCTCGGCTGACTTGACAGTTGCGGCCGCTGTTTTGAGTGAGGGCGCCACTACTAACGTACACAAAGCAGACGCCGGTTCGTGTTACAGTGTGGTCGCCTCAGGATATATGCGTGGCCGGGTACTTTTTCGTGTGCTTTCTCGTGTCTTTCTTGTGTGTGACCGCGTGTGTGCGCAGCTAGCCTCATGTTTCCTGCGCCTCAGTACGGTTTTTTGGTGCGTGCGTGTGTGGCAGACGGTTTTTTCTAGAGGTGTGACGCCGCGAAGCTATTATGTGCCGCTGTGCAACTCGAACGCGTGAACAGACGCTACTGTGAAGTACCACGTATTCCCATGCGATCTACAGTGTCGGGAAGCGAAATATTCGTAATACAGCACTTCTTTTTGTCCCAAACGAGGGCTAAAACAGGCGCGCGCCACCGCATCCTGATGACAGCATCAAGTCACTGCGCCGACAGTTTCCCCTCAACGTGCGCGCGCAACAAAAAAAAAAGAAAAGAACAAGCATCAAAAGGCGCCCATGACGTGCCCTTACCCTCTCCACTGAAGACGCCGGCACAGCGCGGCACATAAAAGCGCGGCACATAAAAGAAAGTAAGGAAGAAAGAAAGCAAGGAAGAAAGCAAGGTCCTGTCCCTTTCTTTTATGTGTCCTGTCCCTTTCTTTTATGTGCCGCGCTAATACACGCTACGTTCATGGATGACCAACTCGCCCGATCAGCAACCCTTCTGAACTTCATTTCTTGTTCAACGAGCCCGTTCTTCTTCGCACGTCATGATCCTCATGCTATCGTTTCGCTGATTGCGGAAACCGTGTGTAAAGCACGCTCTCTTGCATTCTGTGCACGTCGGAAAATCATCCCGCAAGAAATAGTTAGCCTCTCAGGAGGCTTCATTCCGTCAGCGGGACACTCGTCTAGGATTTGCAAGATCCTACGTTCGGAGCTGTACCGCCAAGTGCGGCTCTACCGGCAGGTGCTGGTCACAGTTTTGCGGTGCTCCGGTGATCCCGTGGGTTCGAATGGCAGGATTCGGGCGTTCTCGCGCTTCGTCGACCAGAGGACAGAATGGCTGTGGCAACTTCATCTGAAGCAGCTCCGGAGCCGCCTACCGGAAAAAAGACCCATGCAGAAAGGCCCTGTTCACGGGGCTTCGCAGCTGGATCTTCCAGGTTTCGTCCACAACGCGCTCTCGCTGGGACCTAAGTTCGCGGTCGAAAAGAAGAGACCACCGGAGGAACTGTTGTCCATGGTGAGGCAGCTTGCTAGACTTGTCCCAGAGGAGGATGCGCCGCGTGTTGTATCAGAAGGCGTAGATGTCATTTCACGTCATAATATCATGCGTCCCAAACACTCTGTCAAACGCGTTGCGGATTTTTTGACTAGCAGTGCGTTGTGTGTATTACCCGCCGACAAGGAAGGTGGCTTCGCCGTTTTGCCTACAGGCACGTTTTGTGCTAAGGCAGACGAGGCCATCTCCAGTGTTTTTAAACGAAATGATGACATCACTTTGACTAAGGTTAAGGCGCAGGCCAAAAAACTTTGTGGCAGGCTCAATCTCGATAAGTTGCGGAAAAGTATTAATGATAGCAAGCGATGTCACCTTCAGGTATTGTTCAGTGCTAAAACCCACAAACCAGACGTCCCGTTAAGGGTAATTGTATCGGAGAATGACACCTGGCAGAAGTCAGTCGCTTTGTTTCTTCAAGCCAAGCTTAACTGTTTGCCCGTGAATGATCCGTTCTTGATTAGGAACTCGGATCAAGTGGTTGGGTTCTTGAAGGACCATCCTCGTACAGGCTACCAAGCGTTTTCGGTAGACATAAAAGATTTGTATTATTCAATCCCTCACAGTGCTCTGATGTCTTCCATTGAACATGCCATCGATGAATATGGCGCCACGCGCTTCGAAAACGAAGCTTCATTGTCAATGAGTCATTTTTTAGAACTTTTATCGTTTTACTTATCGTCCACCTTTATTTGTTGGAACAACGCACTGTACTTGCAAAAAAAGGGCGTGTGTATCGGTTCGTGTATAGCACCCATCCTTAGTGATTTGTTTTTATCTGGTCTTAGCATTACCTTGTCTAAAACGCTACAAAACACCAAAGTGTGCAAAGTTTTTCGCTTTGTCGACGACTTCCTGTTTTTAATTGACTGCACTTCTGGTGACGTAGAAGCGAGGGTTGATGAGGTGTTGCCCGCGATTAAGGAATGCCTTGCGCCCCTGGAGGTCACTTGCGAACTTCCGCAAGGGGGCTCTATTCGGTTTTTGGACCTCAGGTTATTTTTCTCAGAAAACCACACGTGCTGGTGGTATGAGCCGCGAGCAAATAAGCCTCTTCTTTCCTTCGCTTCCGCGCATTCAAAACTCATTAAGAGGGGCATCGCGAACTTGTGTTTTAAAAATGCCCTGACCAAATCGTGTCACCACAAGATGGCGTCCAGTTTCGACACCCAAAGCAAGCGTCTAAATGACGCGGGCTACCCAATTCTGCTACAGGTTTCCGTAGCCGAACGCATTCTCAAGGAGTCTCGCAAAGAAAACAGGCGTGAAGTTTCCGAGTACTCAGGCTGCAAAGTAGGTGTGATTCCTTACATGCACACAGTTTCTCACAACTTAAAAAAAGTGGCCCAGAGGGCTAACGTACGCGTAGTTTTTTCAGCGCCCAAAAAACTAGGGGAGCTTTGCAAGCTAACTTGTCCAAGAAATGTTGCTCCCCCAGCTTGTGATAAGAAACACCACGTTAGATTCGTTGATTGTGTGTCCTGTGTCATCTACAAGTTTTCTTTATCCTGCGGGATGTACTATATTGGGCAGACAAAACGGTGTCTGAATGACAGATTGCGCGAGCACTGCTATAACGCGAGAAATAAGCTTACGGCGGGAGGGTTCCTGGCGGCACACTGCAAAGGCTGTGGGTGCTCCCCTGATCTGTATAGCTGCATTGTTATCGGTAGGTCTAGGGATCGGCTCACACGGGAGATAAAAGAAGCCGAAGCTATAAAAGAATTAGGACACTTGTGTGTAAGCTCGTCATCGATTTCCTTCTCGGAAAAGGAGATGACGTTCCTTGGTTTAAGAACACGTGCAAGATGAGTTGTGCTTTCTCGCGGATGTATAAAATGGGTGTGATTGGCATGAAATAAACAGTTGGAAGTTTAGCGCCTACCTATCTCTACGTCTGTGTCCTGTCCCTTTCTTTTATGTGCCGCGCTAATACACGCTACGTTCATGACCCTCGAAGTAAACTGCCGTTCGATCCACTGCCTGTTGGCTATGGAAGTCACTGGTCCAAATAAGACTGCAACACAAAAGCAAATAATTGAAACTAGTCTAAAGACACGGACGCACGTTGTAGCAGTTGCAAGATAATTTCCCACCCACACAGATGAGCATGTGAGAAATAACTGGGGTCATACTAGACGCCCCTGTCTGCAAGCGTCTACCTTCAGATAATAATAGTCCTACGCATTGTCATAATTAGGGGGCTCAATTTTTGTAATGTGTTTCATTTTCTGTCGTTTATTTTAATGAAAACAGAACGTTCTCGGGGCAGGCAATATGTGCGGAGGGCAGATGTGAAACACTAGATGGAGACAGGCGCAGCAGGATCCGTAGAAAAGATAAATAAATGGGAACCAGAGCCCCCAACTGGAGTGCGTGGCCTTTTTTGCCTGCCTGGTGTACTGCATCGCGTGGTTGTAAAATGAGAGCAGAATGCGCGCGCGTGCCCGCGCCCCCACCAATAACGAAGACAAATGAGAGACCTCGGCCTTCTTCTCGTAGGGATGCCGTCAGCGCCAGAGATCGCATACTTCAAAAACAATGCTTTCCACCGCTCATTCCGCGCCGCTTGAGAAGTCACCGGCATGACGGCGGCTGCCGCGAAACCTCGGCATCTCTCCGGATCATAACTTATCCTTCTGCGCAGTGGGAGACCGGCGAGGCTGGCTGGGTCGACGGCGGCGTTTGTTTTCGCCCATAGGTTTCCCAGAGGATGCCAGACTTTGCTATTCCCGCACTGAATTATCTCCATTTTCTTTTTTTTGCGTTTTCTTATCTTTTGAGTGCTTCTGTCGCAACTGACAACGCAGTTTTCTTATTCTGATTTTGCTCCAATC
Source organism: Rhipicephalus sanguineus (assembly GCF_013339695.2). Taxonomy (NCBI): domain Eukaryota; kingdom Metazoa; phylum Arthropoda; class Arachnida; order Ixodida; family Ixodidae; genus Rhipicephalus; species Rhipicephalus sanguineus. The sequence goes on from NC_051178.1 coordinate 226,408,460, forward strand.
ACGAAACGTGAGCTGATCGACCGAGGAATGTTGATGTCGTCAATTATAACGGTACTTGAAGGTTCCGGCGTAAGTACGTCGTTTTTTATCTCGTCCTAGCCGTTTCACTTCGCATACAAATGGAAAGGAACAAGCACTGGCGTTGCATATGTCTCACGACGATTTTGTTGAGAGGTACACGCGAGTATGGGTGTTCGAGAGATCATGGAAATAACTTCGTCAGTGCATCAGCATACGGAGATGGTGTATGTTTTTGCTCAGTTCCGGTTGTGTACGCGTGTTATGGAGCGAATGGTTTTAGCGGCCTTCTTCACTTGAAAAAAAAAAAAAATAAGGGACACCTCATGAAATCACGCACGGTGTAGTTTGAGAACTCCTGTGGGGTAGATAATGCGGAAAAGGGGAAGCTTGTGCCGTTAGCGGTGCCTGGTAAGGCGTGTAATGCGTTGCTCTTAAGGAGGTCACCTTCCGCTTCAACTAGATCCTGATAGTTTTGCCGCGGTAAAATTTACAACATATTTTTGAAAGAAATATATTTAAGAAGCCCCACATAAAACACGCTATGGTCGTTCGGGGGACTTCTTTCGCCCCGGATTTTATCGGGGATTCGACTGAGTGCAAAAAGAAGAACAATGCGACTGAACCAATATTTCTTTTCGTGTCGTCTAAACCATAATTTCCTTTCATTTGCATTTTCTTTTTATTTTTGCCAGTCCTGCACTTTGCGGGGGATTCAGTGACTTATCTGCCAAAAGTGATGACTTGTGCTGCAAGTTCTACTACAGCATCAAGATCGCAAAGGAGTGCGTGACATTAGAGGCGCTCAAGGGTACAAAACGCAGAAAAGAATGCGCCAGGCTCCAGTGAAGGCGCCGTCCAAGATTGCCCCTCCGCATATTATAATCACCCTGATCATATCCTCGTCATTCGAGACTTGCTTAACGGGTCTTCATTGTTGGTAGCTGAGCAGGACACTGTTGATCGAATGTTGTCCTGTGAGCGCTGTATAAATGCCAACCCCAATTTGCCGTTGATTCTTATTCCCGGAATGCGAGCACAGTAGCCTTGTGCCGCCAGGCGGAACATAAGAATTTGATAGGAAAAAAAATACAGAAACTGGGAGGGTAGTTCTCGGTGCGTTTCTGCCCACCTGTCATTTGTGCGTTAATCAGAGAGGAGCGAGCACTTTTTACCACGAAAGTGTTTTATGTCGGGGTCCAACAAGACTTCAATGACGTACTTCCGTCACGGAAGTGACGTCGAAAAAAGGTACGCGATCAGATGGCAAAGAAAAAAGGTTCCGTCACCGAACCCACGACCACTCGGTCCGCAACAACAGATGCCGGGCACGCTAACCACTGCGCCATGGTCACAGACTCTAGCGGCTTTACAAACGCGTCTTTTATATCTACCACGCTCCCGGTCGGCGGGGTGGTGTTGCCCTCTGGGAGCGGTAAGGTAAAGTAATTCGTCATCACTATAGCCTCTGCGATTAGCACCTGCAACGCGTTACACGTCCCTCCCATTCGGCGCCCATTCAATAGAAGTTCAATCTTGTCAATGCCTTAACACACCGCGAGATGGCGACATTGGCCCAAGCTTCGTAAAAGCGTCGGCCTCGCTCATAGCATCACGCTAATCCAAACCAAAAATAGCTTTGCGACGCGCGCCTCCCTCACCTGGCTGTAACAGCGCGTTCCCCGCTCACGCGCTCATCCCGAGAAGAATCGCGGCCGGGCTACCGGGGTGGCACGACGCGCTTTGCGTTTCCCTCTAGTCCTGCCGCGGCGTTCAATCATATTTTAACATGCCGCGGGATGGCGACCAAGTTCTGTGTCCAATATGCGACGCTCTTCTGGCTATCACACCTCGTTCCTTGCTTACGCTTTCACCGTTGAGTACTACAGCTACCACAAGGGTTTGTTTAATAATTTAGCATGGACGTTAGTCGTTGGGATGGAGATGTACCACCAATCGTCAAAGTGGGTGCATACACGTTAAACGGTGCCATTAGCTGCCAGACATCAATATACATTGTGCAAACTCTCTTATATCAATGTTCAGTAAACATTCATTTTCTTCTGTAAGGGCTGCTTTACTTTCGTGCTATTCCGATTCCTATAACGGAGGGATCAACGATGTTTTTTATTGTGATAGCAATTATATGGAGTCTCGGCTGGATTTTGCCGTCGCCGTCATGCACCGTATATGTATATATATATATATATATATATATATATATATATATATATATATATATAAAAGTCCCAAAGAAAAATAATTCAGAAAAATGCTTCCGAAGCGCGGAATCGAACCAGGGACCTCTTGCTCCGCAGCGAGTGGCGCTAACCACTACGCCACGGAACGCAGGTCCTCCACGTAGCTAACGGCGAGCGTTATATACACACCCTTTACCGCTGGACGGACTCAGAGACGGCCGGCGCTTATAAGCGTTTCTTCATTACCAGCGAGATGGCGCTAGGAGCGCGACGGGCGCATTTAAATGTCGTCGGCGAGCTCGCTCGCTTCTTCTTATATTTGCGCAGGGAGAACCTTGGCCTTCCGCTATCTGCTCGCGCGGTTTTCTCGTGGTGAGGGCAAGAGGGATGTTTAAAGTTTTCACCGTGATGTCCGCGCTCATGTTACGGAGCGTACGAAAGACACTCGAGCTCAAGAGACGCCGCTAAACGAACAAACAGAAGATGAGCGCGAACTATCAAGTGTCACAGCTCGACACTTGAAGCAGGCTAGTTTCCTTCGCTGCTTCGGCCGCCTTTGCAACAGGAGCGCTGTTCAAACTGAGAGTATCCATTGGCGAGCCTCACTTCGTATAGCATTAGTTTCTTGCTATCGCATTCATTTTTTAATACAGCTTGTAATTGCTCATTGGAACGCGTGCACAGCCATGTACCCAGCCTCTTCACAAGCCTGCCTACAAGCGTACACTTACACACAGACACAGGCAGGAGGAGAGAGAACGTTCTGCTGCTGCACCATTCTTCTGTCGTTCTCCTACGGTCGATTCCCACAAACGTGCCAGAAACGCTGTAGGTGAGGCCGGTGGTGGCGGCTCACTTCATCAAAAGAAGCGGTCATGCGTGATACGTCGGCACTCGCTTTCTTTGTGGACAGATTGGAGGAGCAAGGTGTAGGGTAATGTAGAAGCGGGGTTTATACGAACACCAGCTCAGGCGGGGTTCCTTCACGCGACCTCCATGGGGGCGCGTGTGCGTTCACAGAGTCACCACCCCACGATCGATATCGTTGGTCGAGACAAGACATGCGTATTTAGCTGTGCCGTCAGCTTCGATACTGAACAGTACGAGCGATGGCGATAGATTTCAGATGGTTCTGTTCGTCGGCATGGTGTGTGTTGGCAGCAGCTGACAAATATCTCATCTCGTTTCGGACTGGCAGAACCAGTAGCCCTGGATTGATTTGTGATGGTCTATTCTCGCTGAAAACAGTCCCTGTCTCCCTAACTGAATGTTGCTCTGTATCTCTTCTTCAACGAGTCCATACGAAAAATTATGGCAGCTTCGCCCAGCTCCGCTGTTCCTTCCCTGAAGGAACAGCGGAGCTGGGCGGCCTGCCTTGTTTCTCTTCATTTCTCTCTTTCTTTGTCGTTCTATTTTTCTCTCTCGTTTTTATTTCTCCTTTTTCTCCCTGTTCCATTGTTTTTCTTTCTCTGTCTCTCAGTCCATGTCTTTCTCTTTCCTCCCTCTCTCTCAATTTCTTTATTTCTCTTTCTGTCTTGTTCTTTGTTTTTATTTCTTTTTTTGGTTTTTTTTTTATTTCTCTTTCTTTCGCTCTCTCTGCCTATTTATTTCTCGGTTTTTCTTCCTTTTTTTTCTCTTTGTTCCCATTCCTTTTCTCTATGTCTCTCTATCTCTTTCTTTCGATCTCTTTATTCCTCTCTCCCTCTTTCTCTTTCTCTGTACTCGTTCGTTCTCCCATCCTAGTTATTGCATCCCACGCCGGACAAACCGGCTCAGCGAGAGGGTGCGCGCTAGGCGCACGTGCTCTCGAAACGAAGCAGAATATGAAGAAGAGAACGAAGAGTGCGCGCGCCAGCCTATTCATGGCGTTGCACGCTCTAGGAGCAGCTGTGCCAGGTGCTAGGCGACGCGAGGTGCCATACAAGGGAGAGGCCGCTCATGATGATGATAGTTTCTCTTCGCACGAAACGGATAAACGAAAAGCTTAACAGATCCGCGGTAAAATTCGGCTGTTGTGGGAGTGGGAAATAGAAGTCTCGTGACAACATCAAAAATATGAAGCGGGTCATACATAACCCTAGGCGATAAGTCCATCGTTTCGTTTTCAGTTGATTCTTGCTTTCAATGGATCTTTTCGTTGGGCGAAAAGAAACGTTCTGGCAACAAGCGTGCGTCGATCCTTTTCTCTTTTCCGGCTTATACAATCCTCCGCGGTGGTAGGGCACTACTGCGGACGTCCTCAAGTTCATCAATGAAAACGTTAGATGAAAACGTGTAATTCTGAACCAGTAAGAGAGATCGTAACATCTCCCTGGGTCAGTCACAGCTGACAAAACAGCGAACTTGACAACATAGCGGCATTTGAAGATGTCCACAATAGCACCCTTGCTTGAGTCTGTTAGCTTTGTGTGGCATGAATCATTTTGAATAATTTGCAGGTTGTTTCCTGAAGTATGCCAGGAATTTAGCACAAACAAAATCTTTTTTCGCACATTTAAATGAAATGGCGTTTAACGAACGGAAAGGAAGTAAGCGCCAGTATTTCGCACTTTTTTAACAACACACTGTTTCAAAGAACACCCATGAGTCATTACGATTGCACTTACACGGACCGATTCGTGAAAAGTGGCACTGAGATTTCAATGTCCTTGCCACCTGATTTTGGACATTCAAGACGGAGCCGCTCCTTCCGGAAGTGCTGCGGTGCATCTATATCCTTATACTGCTGATACTTTCTTCTTCTTGAAGCGAAACTGTGAGCGCCATCTGGCTGACAAAGCCAAGAATACTTGTTTCCTTACTTCTGCCATTGTCGCTTCTAGCTGTCTACCGTTTGTTTGTTATTATAGTTTGCGACATTGCTGTCTTTCAGCACTCGTTGCTTTAATTTACCTTTTCCTCCGTTGCTTGTGTAAAGAGTTTCGGAGTACTCGACGTAGAAGTCTGAGATTCAGACCATGCTTTGTTCTTTTTGTTTTTATTTCACCGAGTCTCAAGGTGACGAATCGCAATCGATCATGACGCCGCGTTCTGTGGGAAAAGGAGTTAAAGAAGTCGGCACGAAGCCAAGGACTTCTAAACCGTGAGAAACAATGGCGATACTCGAAAGAAACAAGTAACTCGAAATAAAGATCGAAGGGTGCTTGATGACTTGCAAGAAAAGCTGCTGGAGCCCAATTCCGCATAGGACTTCTACTTCACTGCATCATTTTCAAGCAAGCGCGTCGTTCTTGCCATTGCATACTTTCTCCTTTTCGTCTGTACTAACGCTGGAGGGAAGTAAGTACAGTGTGTTTCTGCGCCTCATTGTCAAGTCTTTGCTGCCATTTCTCATCCGCACGCGCCTTTTCGTATGCAAAGAGGGCCCTTAAAAACTCATGGTGAGAAGAGACTTGGAAGAAATGCTAGTAAAAAGGGGAAAAACCGCGATAAGTGCGCTACCTTGATCAATCCTCTTGTTGTAGTTAGTTTGGCTTCTTTATTTCACACGTGCACTGCAACAGCTTGAATCTAAAAGTGAGTGCCTCGCTGTTGTTTGGCACGGCTTCGCTATACTTCCAAATTGCGATTACAACGCAAGGGAAGACACGGGACAAGGAGATCAACGAAGACGAACGCTGACTTCCAAGTAAAGTTTTATTGCGAAGAACAAGCAATTTATAAAAAACGACACATGCGATAAAAACGGCATGCGATAAATGACACCCCCCTCCAAAACACGAAGCCAACATGAGCAAGCACTCTAAAACAACAGAGCAGGAGGGGGCTGTTTCGGAGGGGGGTGTCATTTATCGCACGCAGTTTTTATCGCATGTGTCCTTTTTCATAAATTGCTTGTTCTTCACAATAAAACTTTAGTTGAAAGCCAGCGCTGGTCTTCGTTGGTCTCTTTGTCCCGTAACTTCCCTTGCGCTGTAATCGCAATTTGAAATGGAATGCCAACTAGCCCGTACTCAGACCTTGCTTCGGTATACTATGTTTTCTTGATTCCTGATGTCATACCGAGATTCAATACGGACAATTTTTCTTCATCAGCACAGCGCTATACAGAACCGATCCAGCTCTTTCTACCGCTTAAGCCCACGTTGCACCATTTTGTAGTTTTAACATTCATAAATATCCGTTACCATCTGATCCAGCCAGCTTCTCTAGACAAGCATCGAGACAAGACCGACAAAAGCGCAAGAATTAGTTTCTGTGCTCCTTTATTAATTAAGAAAGAAGCAGATCCTAAGCACTTATCTTGAACGTTTCAACGTGATGGTAATTATACATGAAAAGTGACAGGTTGATTACGGGATGCTTTGCATCGCAAGTTAAATTAAAGTGGCACCAAGAGTACGCTATTTGCAAGTAGCTGTCCTTCAGTGTGCGAAAATTAATGAAGCCCTGCTTGACTGACGTCACACGGGAAACGCCGAGGGCTGGCATTAAGAGAAGTACACGTTCGCTCATTAGCTTCAAAGCGAACGGATCGTGTTGCTGCTGCAGCAATGTTCAGTACTTTACTCTTACAAAATGTTTAAGCTCTGAGTGCGTAGTTCTGCTTACAAGCAAACAATATTTGAACTTAGTCGTTTAAAACGTTGACCGTTGTTAATATTATAGGAGATAATAACCAGTATGACCTTGACACGAGAGCAACGTGCGCTTCGGCACAAATTCGACAATGATTCCTTAATCTGCTTCAGCGGAAACTTACGTCGATGGACAGTGGCGAGGCTATCGCACTGTGTTAGAAACACGTTCGATCAGATTTCGTTACACAAAGCTTTACGTGACGTAAATCGTGCTATACGACGTGCTGCGATAGCTAACTCACTGAGAATCTGCTTAATTATTTTCTTTGTGGTATCTGATGACTTTCGTTCTGCATAATAACTATTCAGTTGGTTATGAAAATGATGTTGCTGAGAGAACACACTCTCACAACACTCTGAGCTCAATCTATTCTGCAGCGAAAAAAGCGCACCTTCTTGCCTTCCGTTGTCGACATGCAAGTTGCGCGCACATACGCTAGAGTTCCTACAATGCTGATGCATGCATATTACCGTGGTGCATTTAATGGGCTTAAATACATGGAGAGCAAACTTCAGTCTTCAAATGGTGGCGCGTTATATTTTGTATGCATCATGTCGTGTACTAAAGGGCTGCGACGCCTGCAGTGCTGGATGTGGGGCTGCTCATCACTCTAGCAGCCCTACTAGTTGCCACGCGCTGTTTACACTTTTCTCTCTAACCTGTTCCTTCCTTATACTGTGCAGCGACAGTTACTTCGCGTACTGAGTGTCGCAATATATGGGAACCGCATATGCTTAGTCGTTAAACGCTTTGTTTTTCGATAAAATTCACCCAATATGTAGCAATGTGTTGTACAAAGCCGAAGCCCTGCTATTCCCATATTGTGTGGGGGTTAAAGATGGGAAAGGGGGAGGGAGGGGGAAGGAGGAATTGTCGTTATATTTTTCTTTTTCAAACAAAACTGAGAATTTTTTTGTGTGGCCTGCACACCACGTAGGTGGTTAACCAATCACATCGGCAGCAATAATGTTCAGAATTTTATGGCGCTGATATTCATATCTCCCGACTGCGTAACCGAAAAGGCGTAAGTAGAAAGGGGAAGACCTTTATTTGGTTTGTGTACAATTAACTACGTGCACTATTTTCAACGGGACAGGAAGCTGTTACCCAGTGTGGGCAGTGCCACAGAAGTATTAGCCAATCCGGCTGACGTTGTATATGTGATGTTATGCGATACCAACTTTAGCATCGAAAGATACATGTAGATATTTACTGCGGTAGCAAAGCTGAGAAGAGCTATTGGAAACTGCAGCAATCAAACTGCAGCAAATGCGGAAATCAAGCCAAACGCTGCCGATTAGTGTTGCCAGGTCTACGCGCGGATAGCAGTTGTGCTCGACTCATAAGTTAGGCGCACCAGGGAAAACATAAACCCTTTCGATTATGTTTGCTATACTGGGTTCGCGCTCGTTCTATCGCAGAGGAGGTTGAAGTCAAAATCGGCATACCAGAGAAATTGAACACATTCCATTGACACGACTCCTGCCAGCCGAGTGCGCCTGCTTTTGTTGTTCAAGTGCGATCAACGGACTCGGCTGAACAGTAGAGACGAATCGGCGCCTGTCTGTCCGGAATGCGGTTCGCTCCGCTGTGTACGAGTAGAAATGGAAAAGCATTCCAACGAGAACGAAACGGCGCAAGTAGGAAGGAGGAAGCATGAAAGTGAGCGTTTAGGGGCTGAGAGATTAGCAGTGTTGACTTACTGTACGCTGCTTGCCGAATTTCTGTTTGTTTCTTTTTCTCTATTAGACTTCACTGTTAACGGGTCGTGTCTTCTGATATTTATCTTGGCTACAACACATCTCTGAGTAATATGCTTTCATTTATTCTAAATTTAAAGAGCATCCTGTCAGAAGCGCCGGTTTTGTTTGCGTGGCTCCGCTCTCTTCCCCTCAAATGAATTTAATCTCTTATATCTTGGGTCCTTAGAAATCTAATATGCCTGTTCTGTTATTTTTCTTTTTGTCGCTTTAAGGGACACTAAATGGAAGCAATAAATTAGTTTAGACTGAAAAATTATACTGTGGAAACCCTAGTGTCGTTAATTTCACCGCCATAGGTTTCTTATTAGGGGAGAGAATCAATGTGAAAAGTTTCACTTTTAACTTTCCCGCCGAAATCTCCGATGGTGACGTCACAGATTTCAAAGTGTTTTTTTTTCGTATGTTGACGACAATTGCTGAATGATATTCATTGAAACTTGGTGCGTTAATTTATACTCAGGACTGTACAGCGCATGTCGTGTGCACTTCTTCCGTCCTTTGTCAATTTTTTTTGCGAGCGTTGCACAGCACTAAGTATGAATCCGTACCAACTAGCTCAGTTTTCTATTCTAAGTTGGTACGTCAAGTCTCTGGCCCCCACAGATGACAACGTGCTTTATTTTTACCGATTATAAACTACGTAGGCCCTAGCAGACGCCGTCAAAATCTATGACGTCACAGCGATTGGTGCGGGAATTGCAAGACGGCGTCGCAACCACAGTTATTTTCGCGCGTTTTCTCGCTTACCGAGCGTCTTCTCGCGGCAAGCTTGGTGACTTTGGTATCTTGAAATCGTAATTTTCTAATACGAGAACAATTGTTTTCCTCTTTAGTGTCCCTTTAAATGAGCAGCAGCAAATAACTTCAAAATTTCTGTACATGTTCTTTGTCTAACACTGTCTGTCTCTTGGCTCGTACGAGTGCGACGAGCACCATGTTGTTTTTCACTTAGCTCTCCAATATTTGCGGTGTGCTTTGATATCCCGCCGTCTCTGGCAGTAATCGCGAATGCTTGGCTTGATTTCATGAGACACTAATTCGGCGTTCGGTACAAGGAGCCCTCGCTTCAAGTTGCCATCCTCTATTCTGCAGCTCCTCTTTCAGTACTTTCCCGACAGACTTCACTTAAAAATACTGCTGCGAAGAACTGAAGGGGCTCCGTCTTTCTTTCCAACTTTTGTGTTGGCATTTTCCCATAGGGGGAAAGGGGGGGGGGTTCTCATTGGGAAGTGAACTGTAGTAGATTATAACGCGCACATGGTGGTTTTCACGTCATTACTGCCCAAATGACACGCACTTCGTACCATGTCTGCGGTCAGAATACGCATACCGTACAAAATTGTGCGCGTATCGTACAAAATCTTTTCAGGGGAAGAAGAAAAGCGGAGACTCAAAGACCATAGACGGAACTAGAGTTCATAAAAGCTCTTTCTCTCTCTCTCGTGAGCACACGCACAGCCTCCTCCTCATTTTTCACTCGGGCTCATTTCGTATTCTTTTAACCGGCCTACAACGTGACAGTCATTGTTAGGGGTCAAAACATCCAGGAATTGCCCGCAGCCACACATAGTCCGAGTCAAGAGGTAAAAATGAGCATAAGAGTGCACTTAGATAACGTGCAAGTGAATGCACAATAACGAATTGCAGTATATGGGTGGTGAGAGGCCAGAGGGCAATGATGCCGATCTTTGAGCATGACATCTAAAGTCTTCAAAAGAAGTGGGCCAATGAACGCCAGCAAAGGCTTAGGCTCACGAGGGAAAGGCGTTTAGCGGCATAGATGATGATGACGGGAATGAACAGGAAGACAGCGTAGGTGTGATGCGCAAGGAAGGAGGTCGTCTTAGCAGGGCTGTAAAACACCGGCTTGCACAGGACCGGGATCTCTTCCTGGTAGTGGAATATCTAATGCACCCGCTGCAGAAGGGTTTGTAAGGAAAAAAAAAAGAAAAAAAAAGAACCGCGCAGTATTTCACTGAGGGTTGGTGCTAGTCTGATGTCTTCCTCACTTTTTCGTTCTCGTATTCTTTTATTCACGTTTCCTTTGCCCTTCTGGTCATTTCGGACTTTTGTTCATATCGCTGTACGGACGATATTAAACCCCATCGCATTTTCGTCTGACGGGATTTTCTAAGGCGCGCCAGCAACTCGCAGCGCTTCCGCAATATGAAACGGAGTCTTGAAGGCAGATGCGTGAGTGTGCGCACGCGGGAGGGCTTGGAGAATATTGCTGAGTGAAAATTTCGATGAAATGACGAACTGAGCAGTTGATTAAGCTTTGAAAGTGTGCCTGCCTAACACGGAACGAGAAGAATTCAAGACATTGGGTGACGCTCAAGACGGGGAGGGGCAGAAAGAGAGGTAGCGATTCATTCTAAAAAGAGACAGGGCGTGCAAACACGGACACAAGAAAGAGATCAGGACACCACAAAAGCGGACCGATAATTGTTTCGTAAAACACACCAACAAATTCACTGATTGCCGTACGAGTGTGGTGTGTAAGGTCCCTTTCAGCTGCGGCCGCTTCTATGTAGGACAGACGGGCCGATGCATTAACCAGAGACTGTTGGAACATAAGAGATCGCTAACAGGAGGCTCACCTTCTAATCTATCTTTACATTGTCGAGATTGTAAGTGCACGCCAAAATTCGATGAATGCGCAGTGTTGTACCGGCATAGAAATGAAGAAACGCGCCTGATGATTGAAGCATGGCATATCGAGAATAGTGGTAGCGCATGCGTGAGCCAACCGTCGATTAACTTGCATAAAGATGAAATCAAATGCCTTAACAGTTATCTTCCACGTAGACCGCCACGCGTGCCGTATTGATAGGTTCGCCGGTTTCATGGGCATGCGCAGATAAGTTTTCGTGCCTTCTTTCTTTTCAGCCGTCGTGCGTCTCTTCAGTGGTTAGTCGGCGTTTGTGGTGTCCTGATCTCTTTCTTGTGTCCGTGTTTGCACGCCCTGTCTCTTTTTAGAATGAATACGTACCAACTAGCTCAGCTCTCTGTTATTCTAAGAGGTAGCGAGAGAGAGAGAGTTTCATGACGAGAGAAGAACGTGTTCAACCTAGCACTGATGCTGTACGATGCTTTAATACAATTTTCTCTGCAATTAAAAGCTGTCGGAGTGAGAGCCTTGTGCTAAAAAAACCTTCTGTGGACGTTACCTCTCGTTTTAATGTAAAAAGACCGGCACTAACGTTAACGCGTTTAATAGAAGCTGCAAGCAAAGGTATGCACCTTGACTGTACTAAATAAACACTGTACTGTACTGTACTGTACTGTACTGTACTGTACCGTACTGTACTGTACTGTACTGTACTGTACTGTACTGTACTGTACTGTACTGTACTGTACTGTACTGTACAAATAAACGTACACTTGTCGGTCACATTTTCAATTTTACTGGAACTAGCTACAACACAGCCATTGATATCTGTACGCGCCGCTAATAATTTGGACAAAAACGTTTTTTTTTTTATAAAACATGGCTTTCGTGCCCTTCACCTGAAAGATGCTCTTTTCTTTAGAATATAACCAAAATAACCAAGATTTCAAAACTATGTTAGGTCTTTCTTGACACATTAAGCTGAAGCTGTGTTATATCTTCATTAATGTATATAGCAACGCTCAGAATAATACATATGTTCCAGTGTACGCCGAGTCCAGAAACATTCATGTAATTTTATTTCTAGTGCCGTCGCAATTTTCAACGTTGACATAGATTGTCTGGTTTCTTCCGGATGGTTTGCGAAGAGGTGAAATTAGCCCTGCGACTCAGATAAGCCATGTCGTAAATTTTGGTTCATCATTTTGCTCGTAGAAGTCTACATATACGGATATCAGTTTCATTGCTGTGAGACCTCAGTGTAGTGCAGAGGCGGCTTTTTTAAATGTTTTCCTGATACATTTCCTGTACGAGCACCCTAACTGAGGAGAGTCATGGTGAGGCGTCTAAATTATCAATTGTTACCGAGACGCCTCTGTCGCTTCTTTCTAACGTTTGCAGAAAGTCTGCATATCTGGATCTCGTGACTGGATATCGCTCGTTATTGGCGCATTTCAAATAAGCCAAAGGGCTTTTATGCCCGCGTGCACACACGTATACGCACGCATAAGCAAATACGATGGAATAGCTTCAAAGACAATCATGTTGAGGAAACGTGACGTTTCCCGAAATTAGAGGAGGAGGAGGAGGACGAAGAGAAAGTGGGAAGGACGGGAAGGTTAGCGAGTTCTCAGGTTTGCTGGCTACCCTGTGCGTGGGAAAGGGGTAAGGGGAATGGAAAAGAGATGTTACAAAAGAAAGAAGAGAGAAAAAAAGAACAATAATACGATAAACGACACTGCTTAAAGTTTGTCTAGTTCTCTTAATGCTGATGAGCTCGTATCGGTGCTGTGTTGCCGAGTAGACATCATAGAACCAATTTCCTACTAGGTCTTGAGGACGGTAATGAGAGCTTGCGCAGCTAAAGAAGCGTCAACGTATTTAATACATCAATTTATTTCCCATCTTGTGCAAGTTGCTTGAAGTTCCTTTCTTTTTTTCTTCCTATGTGGTATTCTTTGCACTTAATGCTGTTCACTCTTTTTCGTTGAAAGGGATTTTATTCTCTTTCGTTCATATTTGCCTAAAAGGAAGAAAGCGTTTTGCTTCATCATTGGATAACAATGCTTTTTTATTAGGCTTATTGCTATGCGTCTCGGGTGTTTAATAAAGGTATAAGGACGACGAGGAGCAATAAGTGCGGAGTGGCCCACTAGAACTACTTGGATTGGCCAAGCCGTACCGAAAGACATTTCTTGTGATGCAGTGTGAGCAGGCGGTCCTGAATGTGGCACATTTTTTTTTTAAATTGATGCCGCGACTAGTCTGAGACATTGAGACACTCAAACTAGATGAAGTTACTATCTAAAAAAAGCATGACAGTGAAGTGTTGTTTGTCATCCAACGAAAGCAAGAATTGTGAGACGTGTGCAGAAAAGGGGAGGCCGGGCCTACGTGTTTTAAAATAGTGCAATCCATCATGTCATTTACTTAACAAGTGCTGTCGCCTTGATTGACACGAAGAAGAGCTTGTTATGGTAGCGAAGTTGAAAATGCAGTTCTGTAATGTACTTTTGCTTTAAGAGTGTTTGCCTTGTAATGCAGTGACCATGACCTTCAAGGAAAGGACATGCACATGTAGTTTATTCCGGGCAAGTTCTTCATGAATTTCACTAAACGAACTAAAAACAAAATTTCCCCGGACTAGATGTCCAAGGTATTTCGTTTTTGCGCTGAATTTCTGAGTATGACGCGCGGAGCAATATATTTTGATGACTGAGCCCCATGTGCAGCTTCCACCAACGTATGTCTTAAGTTCGGAGCAGAGTACGAACAATATTTGTGGACGTATATTCCAAGGAAAGGGTTAGAAAAAAGTTTGCTCGAGGCTCATCACTTTTCATGCGAGTTTCTTCGTAGTTTGTTTCAAGTTTTTACGTATTTCAGGCATCGCTAGAAAACATATTTTACAGCATGCGCGAGGTTGGCCGTGTGTTGTAGATAGAAAACTATCATCATCATGCACCCACTCGGCACGCACTCTCTTCTTTATTGCCGACCTCTTCTTCCTCTGCTGCCTCGCTCCTAGGACACTTGCGCACATTTCTCTGGCATGGGATGCAATAACCCTGGTGGTCGAGAGTAAGAGTACAGAGAGAGGGAAAGAAAGAAAGAGAAAGAATGACAAATAGAGATAGAGAAAGAGAGAAATTCTTGCTGAAAATATGCACCAGATCCGTAAACAAAGCGAACTGGCTTGAAGTAAAATAATGTCGAGGAGCGTCGTGACTCTTGTTTCCGCACAGACAATTTATGCATATAAGAATGAGCGAAGCTAACAAGAAAGACCCATTCGTATTCTTGCCCTCTCCTCGTTTTTAGCCAAGCCATCACTTGTGAGAACTTGGCGACTTGTTGGTTGCTTCTTGCGTCAGTTCTGCGCTTACTTTCCATTCGCCACAGCCATGTGGTTCCACCAGCTTTGTGTCGACTCCATCTTTTATAATGTATAGCTGCTCCGCCCTGAAGTAATAAGCTCAACGAGGGATCCGCGCCTTTTTTTTTCGGTGACGGCGCTGGCAACATTACTTCTCATTAGCCTAACAAACGACCTCCAGAATTTTTTTCCTCTAACAAAGTATGCATGCGGAAGGGCGCGCTGGCAGTGACATCCACCAAAAGTGGAATACATTTTCATGGAAAACGAGAAGCTCTGATGTTCTTCCGAGGACAATGCACTCAAATGAATCGCCCATACTCTGCTCTACTCAGTAACAGAAGAAATAGTAGTCGCATGTACGCCTCGTGAAGCCCAGACGTTTCAGGTTTCTCATTTGGAGTACAAGTGCTTTTATAGCTTGACTTTTTTTTTCCGACTGCTGTAGATACTACAGGAAATTAAATCAGCCCCTGGAAATGCTACCACACAATTACTGCAATAACTTATCTGTATGTAAATATGTATCTTTTCTTTTTGTTTAACATGGTCTCTGCTGTGCGTGACAATTAAACGACCGTGAGGACAGTGACAAATTAACACCTCATTTTCTATGTTTTTTTGCGCATATGTAGATCGATGAGATTCGTTTTTTGATAACAACGATAAAAAAAATCTATTGCCCTTTTTACATGTTTTCGAGCCTTTCTTTAACTATATTTTTTTTCAAATTAGGAAAACATATTTCTTTTTATATTCGTTTAAAAGAGTATCATCGCGGTGTTTATTCTTGAAAAAAGGCAAAGTCGCGCATCAAGCCATTATTATCCCATAAATGAAAACAGTGGGAGTTGGAAGGCATGTCGACAACAACGCACGAAATTGCTAAGCAACATAATTGATAGAGCAGCGCACATCTTCACTGCTACTTTGTGCACACTAGCACAAATTATTAAACGTAAGGAGTGTAACCCGACGCGTGTGTGAATCGAACTTGTGATTCGTGCTTGTGAACTTGCGTCCCTATTGTTCACCAAAATAAACTTGAAAAATATTAATATTCGCTCACTATCAGCGACAATTAATGTGTTTTTATCGTATTAGAAAAAAAGGGTTCAATAAAGCAGTGAGGGGAGGGAGGCACATAAACGTTTTGTGTAACAAGCTTTGCTAACTTCCAAACGTTGAACAAAATTCAGTTCTGCTATCATACCGACAAGTACAAAAGAAAAACGTTAGTTAGGTGAGGAGGCGTCAAAACGGTTGCATTACGCAATCGACAAGGTCGAGTTAATAAGATAAATGGAGGTATTAGTAAAGCAGCGAAATCTTGTGTTATTATATGACTTCTTTTGCATTAGGGCTTCTTCCCTTTAGGGCCCATGCCATTAGGGCTCTATTCTCCCCTCTTTCATCCATTTCGGCCCGCCCTTTTAAGCTTTTATTTCTCCCCACTGGTACGTCACAAGGAGCGCGCGTGTATTATCTCATTTGAAATTCATAGAAAACATTACAGCTAGAGCAACACCGACGGCAAAATCTTCGTCATGCATGTTAGTATAACTGCTATCGCAATAAAAAATAAGACTCATTGATATAGAAGCGTAATAAGAATGACAACTGCGATTCCGTCAAACGTCGTCGTATTGCATCTTAAGATCGAGCGTCACGCAGAAACGCGAAAGTAAAATGTGGCACGGATTTGCATTGTGTCATTCTTCATCAAAGAACAAAGTTCTGGACGTGCCGAAGGAGGACGCGAAATGTTATCTGTCGGAACTTGTCAATCCTACTGTGTTTTGAGACTTGGAAATTCGCCAAATATTGACAGTTCTGTCAATGTATTTCAGCATACCGTTGGTGGAAACTTGCTACAATTTAAAGACAAAATTTTTGACATCCTCTTTCTTGACATGAAGAAGTGCATCGAGCGGTGGCGTGAACTATTCAAAGACAGCTGTGAATTTCGTCTTTTCTCATTTCATTTTTGTTCCGTCGTTACACGCGTATCTTGCAATTCGAAGAAGAAACTCTGCGCCCACTTTGCACTTTCAATCGATGACCGATAGCATGGGCGCTGTGTTATTCATGGAACGAAACAGCCACGGAAATCAGTGTGCAGTCCACACACTTCTTGTTCTGTAGCAGAACATGGTTGTTCAATAGGATGAAAGTTGATTGTGCGCATTGGTCGGTGACCCACGAGGAATTCCGGCTTATGCACGAACTTGCAAGGTGAAGGGTAATGTGTTTCGAAAGACAGCCGAAAAAATCCCTATGTATGCAGAGCCGTATTGGGGTGCCAAGTATTACCACTACCACCACCAAGCCATTGCAAGAAAAGTTATTACACGCACATCTGACCCTTGAAATAACACGATGCAAACCTGTTTTGAAAAGTGGATACCAAATGGAACGGCAAATACGAAGGGGGCAAAATTAGATTGCATCAATTTTGTGGATAACGAAATGTTCGTGTCAAAATAAAATAAAAAGGAAACCATGTTTCCCGACTTACCAAAAATGACCTTCGAACTTTCGCGATAGCATGCGAACTCAGTTCTGGCGTGAATATGATAGAGAGGAGGAGGATATCAAGCTATAATTTTGTCACCAACTGATTTCCACCAATAAGTAGAAAAAAAGAACCATATGCAGCTTCCCACAGAAATTCAATAGAAAAAGACGTAAACAAATTTCTTTTCGCGAAGGCCTGGCCCACCACCGGATTTCCAAGAAACTCGTTTTCCGCAGTTGCATGTACGTCCTGCATAATACGCTTATTTGTCCGAAGAACATGACCTCCTTGGGGATGCAGAGACAAGGCTTTCATTTTTAAAGAAAGAAACAGAATTTTAGATCGCGAACACAGTTTTTAACAAGGGTGCAAGAGCGGAAAGTTAACGTCTACTTCTATTTCTACCGGCTTTGAATTTTCGGCCAAGCTCGCCGTCTTCATACGCTGCTTTAGTTCCTGACTACAGCTGTCTCTATAAAGTCGGCTGTAGGCTCTCTTACGCGCAGTGCGAAAGAGGCCGCTCTGTCTTGAAGCGCAGCGTTAGCCGACACATTCTTAACAGTCTAGCTGTTTAAGCCTGCCGTTCCATATGTAAATCGTGCGCAGAAACTCGGGCGGGTATGTGCCACAAGAATTGGGCAAGCCCCACTACCGAGTACGGCAGGTTTGAGTGAAAGCAAGGACATTACAGGCAGAGAGCGGAGCGAAGGAGAGTGATTGAGAGTGACGGGGAAGGAGGTTGAAGCCTCGGGTGGGAGAGAGTAAAGCCTAGTAAAACTAGGAGTGCTGAGGCAAGGAGCCGGGAAGGTGGAGGAAGGCGAGCGCCAAGTGAAAACTCCTTGGCGAGGTGGAGAGGAGGAAGAAAAGGAGTAGGAGAGGAAATGAAATGAGAAGTGGAGAGGATGAGGAGAAGTAAATAAAACAAAACAAAATTTCTTGGCGCGGCGGAATTCGAGCCCACAGACCCACGGTTCGAAGGCGAGCGTCGTAGCCACTCGGCTATCCAGGTACAGTAGCAGAACAAGAATTTATTGGAACCATACGATTGTGTTGCTATGGGCGAGAGAACGAGAGAAAGGTAGAGAGAAACAGAAAGAAAGATAAAAACAAATGAAAGACAGAAATACAGAGCAAGAGATAGAAACAAAGAGGAAAGAGAGATAAAGAAAGTATAGCATAGTCACGCATAGTATAGTACAGCAAGAGGGTGGGAAAGGGAAGTGATGGTGAGGATTAGGTAAAGGAGGAGGCTAGGCCACCAGGTACGCTGTTACCACAGTCCTTGAATCACTAGAGCGTAGCTGCCCCAATATTTTGGACGTTTACAACGTTTCTACAGCATAATATTGGCTTTTTTTTTATCAGTCTTGTCGTGTACATGATAGTACACGGCAATTACAAAAATGGAACGACTATCTACTTGTACAACACTGATTATAAATAACAGTGGAAATTCATCGTAACATTATTAACTACACTGTTTTATTTGTTACGATAGTATATGTTATGCATATTGCTTTTCGTCTAGGTGTCGGTGCACCGCTGTATTCTTCTTAAAAAGCGTAATGTTTGGGAAGAAGGATTCCTTTAAACTGCACTGGCTGCTTTATTTCACGACGGGAGCTGTCGGCAGACCAGTTGTAGATTGTCGATCATACTGAATCCAAGTAGCAGGGAGGCAATGGAGACAAAGCGAGAAAAAGCTGTGTCTTGTGTATAGAAAACAAGCTGTCGTAAGAAGTTTCTCATAACACACCTTATTGCTTGCTGAAATCCCAAACTTCTCGTGGGACCAGTGTGCCAGCGGGCAAATAAATAAATAAATAAATAAATAAATAAATAGATAGATAGATAGATAGATAGATAGATAGATAGATAGATAGATAGATAGATAGATAGATAGATAGATAGATAGATAGATAGATAGATAGATAGATAGATAGATAGATCGATGATAGATGGATAGATAGATAGATAGATAGATAGATAGATAGATAGATAGATAGATAGATAGATGATAGATAGATAGATAGATAGATAGATAGATAGATAGATAGATAGATAGATAGATAGATAGATAGATAGATAGATGTTGTTTATCCATGAGAGCGCCGCAAGCAGTATCGTCATAAATTTTTATGCCAGGTTGCCCACATCACTTCCAAGTATCGCTGATATGACTAACCTCCGCAGAAACGCACTCGTATGTGTGTAATCGGAAAAAGGATACACCGCAACGCCAACAAGACCGCTTCCGGGTCGTGCAATACTGGTTAGCCGCAGGGATCCATCATTATTACTGCCAAATCATATAACGACGGTGCCATGGACTCTGCAAGCCTCTTTGGCTTCTTCTGTCATGGCCCGCTTTCTGGGCGAATCGGGGTCAATACACCGTTGCTTGCAAAGAGTAAAGAGAAATCGAGAAGAACAGCTGATTACTGTTCGCACCGCCGTGTCCGGACTCAAAAAACAAACAATACAGATACTTGCACGGCAGCCGTGACTGGTGGTGCGTGTATTTTATTTGCAGCAGGTCAAACTTCACAGCCAATTTGTTCCTTCATGTTCACATATTTTTTTCATTAATGGCGGGGCAAAGTGTGCAAGCGGATTCTGTGTTTTTGTCTTTACTTATGGGACGTCCACTTCGATTTTGGTTGAACACTTTATGAACTAAGTTATGAAGATACGTGGTTATACTTCTGTTTGCGGTAGCAAAACCGTTATCGACATCTCGTGGGAGCAAACGACGTTTGTTTCCTGAACTCTAAATACAAACAAACAAAAGACCCTAGGTCAGGTTGTGGAGATTTACGTGCCAAACCCGCGATATGATTATGAGGCACGACGCAGTGAAGGACTCCGGATGAATTTTGAACACCTAAGGTCCTAGGAAGACACTGCGCTTGGACTGGATCATTTATGCCAATAATGTCTTCTTCGTTGTTTACTTTAAAAGTTTATTAATGCATGTATATTCGCTGTACTTGTAATATTGTCTTTTTTTTATTTTTGGAGAACGAATGAGGAAACTGCCAAGAAAACTTCAAGTTTAAGATATAAGAGCACTGTACTAGGAGAAAATTAGTCTTGTAGTAAAAAAAAATGCGATATTGATCAAATTGATACACTTCGGGGAAGAATTGTCCAGACATTGCTTTGAAGAGGACGAGCGAAATCTGAAGCAACAAGCTGGAACATGTAAAAAAAAAAAGTGGATCTACGCATCAATTGCTTAATTTCATATCATGTTATTGCATCACAAGCTGTTCTTTTTAGATGCATAAAAGCTTTTATAATGTAATTTTCCTGTAGCTCTGGTACGTTCTAACAGATATGGCAGCAGAAGGAGAACGGAATTTGCTCGTATGATGAAAGATTTACTCCGCACAATATGTATGTTGATTATCAAAAAGAAACCCTGTAAAAGGCTCTTTGATGTCCGTCCTTTTTTTTAGCTTACATCTTTATTATGCGCGTTTTATATGTTCCCCATTCAGTACATTAAAGAGACCGACAACTGATTTTTTTCGACACATTTTTTTACGGCGCGACAGAAAGCTCACCATTCGCAGTGTATTTAGCTGCAGTAGTTAATCCCAAAAGCACGTAGTTATTTTACTAGCAGTATTTCTCGATCTGAAAGGTTCTAAACACGGACGTACCTTTCCTCCAGCAACGCTGAGAATTGATAGCGATGCAGCCAGCCCTTCTCGAGATTTGTGAAAGCTATCGTTCTGCTTTCGCATGAGTTCCTGTAACTATGCTTAACCACCTTTATTTAGAGTTTTTTAACTATTTTTAAAAATTACAAGCTGTTACAATGAGATTATGTGACATTATACACCTTCCTTGTATTTGTACCACGTTGTGTGCGCATGCGTCCAAGTTTGCCTGCGCCTGTGTCATGGATGGCTTGTGCCGGCGTCGTTACTCTGTCGATGCACGAGCCAAGCCAAGTCATCGAAAACGTCACTACGCATATGCGCGGCCGCGCCGAGTAGCAGCGCGCGTCTTTTCTGAGACGAAGTGTAGGTAGCAAAACTATGTCGCTCCAAAATCTTACCGACCAGGAAACTGCGTGCGCGGTTGCATGAGCACGCTGAAAGGTTGCTCAAGACGCGCTGACCGGCGCGGGATCATCACATCACGCGAAGGCAGCGCCACTTTAATGCATACTACTAACGCAGGCCTATATGTACATGTTTATGGAGTAATACCTTTTAATATAAAGAAACGAACAATATTTCAATACTAACAAAAAAATCGTCGACAGCGTACAGCAACCAACGGTCACGCGGCCGGCTACATCGGATCGTTCATGTTTTTGCCGCCAGAGGCGCCACATGTCTTTTTTCGCGACTTTCAATTAAGAAATAAAAAATATAAATCCACCTCTCACGAAAAAAGCAGGGTTGGTTTGAGTTAACGCGACCGACAATCTTTCCATCAGCGGAGTCATCTCATTTCATGTTCTGGGCAGTTGTCGGTCCCTTTAATAACTGACTTTATGCGTTTGAAAGAGCGACCAGTATTTAGGATTGATGAAGCTGATGAACCCTTCTTGTATCCCTTTGTCATATTCGGCGTTCTACCTAAGTAATTTCATCCTATATTTACCTACCGGTTATTCGACTTTTCGCTTAATGGATTGTAAACGGAAAAATGCCTGGGCGTATGATAAATTGGTTGGACACCAGAAAATGCTGTAATGACTTTATGCACGCGAGGATACAATTAGTGACCCCCGCCATGGAAAAAAAAAGAAACTGACGGTGCCAGTTCTGCCATTTTTTGGGCGTGTTCGTAAGCTTAATTCCAAAACATATCCACCACTATCAGACAAGGACACAAGAGAGACGACACCACAATTCGCATTGTGGTGTTGTCTAACTTGCGTGCTTGTCTGCTAGCGCTTGATATGTTTTCGAATGACAGTGCCAGGTTGACGGAGACGCAGAATAAAAGGCAGCCGGAGATAATATTGGTATACGTATCTGCACTTGTCATCGGCGCTTGGCAGAATAGACAGTCGTACTGTAGAATCCACGATACCATTTGGTCCTATCGCTTTATATTCAGGGATAACATTGAACATCGTCCGCAAAATGGCTCCATTTGTATTGGTGACCTCAACTGCGATTTTCTAGCAATAATAAAAGAGTAGGACTTCGAAGCGTGCGCGTACGTGTTCCTTTCTCGCCCTGCGACACGCATCAACGTTGTACGCCTAATCCGAGACTGAAGCTGTAATTTCGAGCGCAAGTATTAAAAACACTATAAAATTGCTTCGCACATATCAACATACGCTGCGACCGAGCACACGTGGCATTAAATATTGGTCGTTCAGGGCAAGCCAGACATCTATTGATTCGGAGCAGTGCTGTCTGATATTTCATCAGCTTGTTCGCCGCAGTGTGCGGTGCTAAATTTACAGACTATGTTTATTCCTTCATCATTTCTTAAATGAATAAATATAATATCCCATGTCGGGTGTATCGCGTAATCGCTCAAAAATCCATGAACTAAAGCGAGATGTCGTTGAAGTACCATGTGCTAATTATTGAGCAGCTTTTGCTAACTTTCCGATGGCTCCACATCATATTGAAAATTAAAGAGAAATGATGGCAGGGAAAGAACGTTCAGTAATGAATTTCTGCTTTTCTATCGTGTCTACGTATTTAACATCCACAGTTAGGCTTACTGCACCGTACTTGCAATACTTGTCATTTTATTCTGTTACGTTACAGCTGCCTCACGAGAAATGTGATTATCTGTTTGAAAAGAGAAAAAGCTCGATACAAAATGAAAGCTGGATACAGCCCAACTAATTCACTATTCTGCAGGGAAGCTTCCTATGTTGTACATGCAAGCCCCGCCGCGGTGGTCTAGTGGTTATGGCGCTCGACTGCTGACCCGAAGGTTGCGGGATCGAATCCCGGCCGCGGCGGCTGCATTTTCGATGGAGGCGAAAATGTTTGAGGCCCGTGTACTTAGATTTAGGTGCACGTTAAAGAACCCCAGGTGGTCGAAATTTCCGGAGCCCTCCACTACGGCGTCTCTCATAATCATATCGTGGTTTTGGGACGTTAAACCCCAGATATTATTATTATTGTACATGCAAAGAAATTGAAATGAAACAGAACTAGAGCACGAGGCGCCCATAAGTTCCGCGTGCAAAATATACAACTGTAACGCATTCACTCCGAGGCAGCGTAAACAGCCTAAAATGCGCGGCTCCGACATGTCAGTAGTACATTATAAAGCTCACCTAATATCGCGCTTGTGTCGCACGCCCTGTTTGACTTCCGTTTTGCTGTGGCCGCTCTCAGGTGTCAATGCTGGCTACAAACACATGCCGCAGGTGACTGCTAGATGCACTAACAGCAAACAGCGGCGTTGCTGTTTAGCTCCAAGCTATCGTCTGTAGGGAGCAGAAGTGGCAACGTAAGCATGCTGCTTGTTTCCACCGAAACCGTCAGTGTCCGTGATCTGTTGGCACTAGGCTTCGCGCAAAAGCAAAATCAAATGGGCGTTTCCTGACTGGAGGGCTGGAAATGGTGACACTCGGTGAGTTGTTTCGCTTCTGTTTCCAAACGACGCGTTCCTTCGTGTTATAATTCACCAATGAAGCCACTTTGGGCGAAGCACAGGCATCCCTTATTACGGGAGGACGTCTGTTTAGTCTCACGAGAAAAACGTGAAAGGACAGCGAAAGAGCTCCGGAACAGTTTCGAGACCAGTGAGTCCTGTCAGAACAAATACCGGGCACGGATACTTATTTTACTTTCTCTCCTCTCCTCCTCTGTTGTTCGAGTCTCTGCGTTCCCTCTACGTGCTCTACGTACACATTGTCCTGTCTTTCCTTTACCTATAGTAATACCGCTTTTTTTCTTGCCATTTGTTTATTTGCTTATCCTGTGTCTCTTCTCTAGGATATGCATCCCACGCTTTAAGCCGCCTTCTGTGTATTACTTGTGGTCTCCCAGTCTCATTGACAGCACGACACATTCCTCTCGAGACTGTTTGAGCCAGCGTGGGTTTCTTTCTTTCGGAAGACCTGGAATCCTATCACGAAGCCAGTTGCTCAGTGGTACGTGAGAGAAAATGGATTTATTTTAAATCTGGGCAATGAAAAGAACAAAACAAAGAAGCTTGAAGGACGCTTGAGCTTCGCCTTCAAGAGTAGAACGCGATAGCGTAATCGCGCCCCATGTGCATCGCATGCTCAATTGCTAGCATGGCTTCTGCTTTCGGTACATGCCTCAACCGTGCCGTAAGGAAACGAACAACTGTGCGCGTAACATTGGCCGTTTCAAAGTATCCTAGAATTCCTACTGCAAGTACAGTCGTTAAGTGCCCACTACGCCATAATTATTCCTTTTGCGAATCAGCGATGCTAGGCGTCCGTAAGGCAACACGCGAACCTACGCAGCTGTTCACTTTGTTGATGCTTTTGCCGATTATGATGATTAAATATGTCAGAGCACTTTGCAATGGGTGGGTCTTTAAACCACCCAGTCTTTGCGGAATTCATATGTTTTCACGGCTGGCGCAAGTCTACGCTTCTTCCACGCGTTAAGGAGACTCCTTCCGCTACATGTCATTCATATAGCCCTGTCTTTCCGTTTTTCTTCTCCTCCTCTTCTTTTTTTCGGAAACAGTTTCAAGAAGTATCGCGGCTCGTGCTACAACACCTGCTCGTCGCGCAGACGGCCTGGGTTCGATTCTCACTCGGTCCGAAAGATTTTTATTTTATTTGCATCTTTCTCGATTTTTCTGTCGCGGACAAGATGATGATTTTTCTCTCACTTTCAACGTCGCCGCCGCCGACACCGGAGTTTCTGCGAAACGAGCTCTTTAACGCTATCTCGTTGAAAGAAGGGGAGGCGGGACTTGTACAGATAGTAATGATTACCCCTCATCATGAACGGGCATGTGCCATAGAAATTGGGCAAATCCCACTACTCACCACTGGTCCACTAAAAATGAAGACTGCAACAATTAGTCCAAGGAGTGGCTATCATGACGTGCATGTGAAACAGAAATTAGGAAAATAACACTACTCACCATTGGTTCACTAAGAGAGAGAGAGAGGAAGCTATAAAGAGGAAAGAGAGAGAGAGAGAGAAATTGAGAGAACTAATGGGAATAAAGACACCAAATATAGAAAGACAGCGAAAGATATACAAAGAGAGAGAAAGTGGCAGAGAGAGAGAGATAGAAAAGAATAGAAAAATCAAGAGAGAAATAAAGAGAGACAGAAACGATAAAGTAACACAAGAAATTGAAATAAAAGATAAAAATATTGAGAAAGAGAAAGAAAGAGAAGAAAAAAGAAAGAAATAACATGGTTGATCCCTCCGTCATAGGAATCGGTAAAACACGAAAGTAAAGCGTGTCATTACAGAAGTAGTTGAATGTTTACTGCACATTGATATAAGAGAACTTGCACAATGTCTATTTATGTTTGGCAGCTATATATAGCACCGTTTAACGTGGATGCACCCACATTGACGCTTGCTGGCACAACTCCCTTCCGACTACTAACGTCCATGATCAATTATTAAACAAACCAGTGGGGTAACTGGAGTAGTTAACGGTGAGAGCTTAATCACAGAAAGCGGTGTGACAGCCAGAAGAGCGTCGCTGGGCTAAGGTCGCCATCCTGCCACATGTTAAAAGAGTTATTGAACACCACGGCGGGACTAGAGGGAAACGCAACGCGTGTCGTGTCTACCCTCTAGCCCGGCCGCGATTTTTCTCGGGGCGAGCGTAAGCGGGGAACGCGATGTTACAGCCAGGCGAGGCAGGTGCGCGTCGCAGAGCTATTTTTAATTTCGATGGATGCTACGAGCGAGGCCAAGGCTTGGGCTAATGTCGCCACCTCGCGGAGGCCATGGTCATGATGCATTACTTCACTTCACCGCTCCCAGACGGCGACACCACCTTGCCGACCAATAGAGAAAAATGTGAGATAGAAAAGGCGCGTTTGTAAAAGCCTCCAGAGTGTGTGACCATGGCGCAGTGGATAGCCTGCCCCGCATCTGTTGTCGCGGACCGACAGGTCGTGAATACCACTCCCGTTGACGGAACATTTTTGTTCTACGTTTTTCCTCTTCTTCTAATTGGATAGTCTGTATTTTTTTCCGTGACGGAAATACGTCATTGAAGTCTTGGTGGACCCTGGAATAAAGCACATACGTGTTAAAAAATAATAAACAAAAAAGACTACCCGGCTGCGCTCTTCCTTCAGGCTTGGCATGACTAGTGCGAAGCTGCCACACTAGGAACGCGAAAGGCAACGGCGGCTGCGAAAAGAGCCCGAAACGCTCGGTTCTGGAGTTTGGATATCTATGTCGTGAATAACCTTGCTAAAGCCTAGCAACAACCTAGAAGGAACCAGATTAAACTTCAGAATCATCCAGTTTCGCTGTTTCAAGCCTTGCGCGAATTAGTGCAAGTGTGCCACATTTTTTTTTTTTTTTTTCGTGTAGAAAGTGGCACTGAAGCTTCTTGATTAATTCGGCATAATAATGTTATCCCTTATTCGCATTATTGTTTTCTGTGCCTTCAAGAGACTCGATGATCGGATTTTTACTGAAGAAAAGATCTTGGGAGCCTGGCCTCACAGCACATCAGCCCAGAAAGCCGCACGAGCCCTCCTGCAGTACTTGAAGGCAACAGCATTGAGCGACCGCCTGTGAAACCCTTCCCTGTGTGTGTGTGCGTCTTATGAAATGTGACTTTCCTTCTGTCTCTCTTTTGCTCCCTTATTCCCCTCCTAATGTGTAGCGTAGTAAACTGGACGTAGTCTAGTTAACCTTTCTGTTTTTCCTTCTCTCTCTCTCTCCTTATGTAAGCACAAGCACTGCATTGTCAGAGCACTTTCTATTTTACTCGTAGAGTTGTCCTCAGAGTTCTTTATTATGAACAACTAAATCGCATTGTTGATCGAAACTATAGAGTACTGCATTTCAGGTATATAAAATCGTTAAAGCAAGTTGATTTTCGTTGAATCGGCATCGACGTTAGCGATGTGATCTGAGATATCGGGTGCCTTTACGAACATTGCTCATTGCCCCTGTTACATTAGTAAGGACTGTTTTATTTATTTTTCGTTTAATTCGCTTGGATACATTTCATAATAATTGTTACGGTCGGCCGTTCCTCGTGGAACGGCTTAGCTTTATTTAAAGAAATCACGTTCCACGGTATCTCGATATGTTGATAAGCAGTTCTGTTGCGATGTGCTGCTGTGGAAAAAGGAAAGATTAATAACCGAGTACACTATGCTGCAATTCGAACAAGCGATCAGAAAGCGGAGCTTACGGAGCAAAGGCGGGTGCGGGCACTGGGGAAGCATCAGTGGCAGTGTGACATCCCCATTTTATCTAATACGTTTCATTATTCTCGAATACTTCTGCGCGAGCGAGCTGTCGTAGCCTATATCGTGGCTGAACACTCCGCTTGACGCAGCGCTGTAGACGATGTCAACACGAACACGCACTACACAATGAGAGCGGATGTGAGCAGATATGGGAAGCGAAGCAGGTTGAGATAAAGGCCTGTTACGCTTCTTCGCTTCGCCAGCAACATCGGCCACTGTAGACGCTTTCCTGCCGTGTTTCAGTCACAGCGACGAGCCCGAAAACAAGAAAGAGGGAAAGAGAACAAAATTTATGTGATAGGCAGTTTCCCTCTAATTTCGACTAATGCCCCTGGCTACGTTTCCGCCCATTTCCTTCTATCCCTAACAGTTCAAGCTTGTCCCAGAGATTCACGTTGTCGCGGTTCATTTCAGCTCCAGAGCGTGCGCACCCACCGCCTCGGTCGATGGACGTTCGTCGTACCCTCGAAGGCTTCAAATGACCGTCCACTAGGCTAATGACTTGGACGCGCACGGCCCGGACACTGCGGTCTCGCGTGGCGGTAACGCCACCCGAGTCATCGTCTTCCGCGTCGTCTGCGTCATCCGCACTGACATGTTCTCTAGCGCAGAGCGGCGCGTTTGCATAATGGCCGCGTAGCCTTCTCCTCTACACCAACTCTCACCACGCTAGAGACACACTCGCTGCGAGATACTCCTGGCTATTTCAGAGGCTGGCACGTCCCGTACATCGAAGTGGAAGTCGCAGCCACAGATCGTGCAGTATTCTGGATATATATGTGAGACAGTCTTTGCCCCATGCCCGTCCTACTTGCTGTCCTCTCCTTCTTGTCTTATATCTGTCTCACTTTCAACAAGCCAGCTTTCAGCTTGCTCAGGAAAGAACTGCTCAGCCGTTGTTTTCAGGCTTTCGCCGAAAGCTTCTCGGCAGACTGTTGGAACCGCGCGGGTCTGTGTTACGACTGCCTTCCTTTTTCATGACGCCGTTTCTTTCAAAACATCTAGAGTATATAATCAGCAGCGAATCAACTACTGATTATCTCGCACATTGCCACGCTTTCGAACTGCTACCAGAGGTTGGAAGGATGGAGAAGTAGTGAGCTTTACTCTGATGTTTATTTCGCACGAGTTTAGATAAATTATTCAAAAGAAAAAGCTTAGATGTAGTAAGGGGCAGGTGATAGATATCAAGTCTTACGTCTTGTGTTCACGGAGCACACAGTTAACTTCGACAACGAATTTTTGTTTTCTCTTTTCAGTGGGATCGAATCCACAGCCTGGAGGGATTGCTTAACATGTCTTTGCTTCGACTCACCGAGCAGGGAGAGGATCGGCGTTTCATTAACACTGTTTAAACACGAATATTCCTTTTTTGTGGATCCCCATTTGAAAACACAGGGGTGTAAGTTAAGCGAAGCAGGACGGGAATTAAAAGGGAACGCCGTGCAAACCGAAGATAAGGAGCAACAAGAAAAGCCTTTGGGAAAATCAGCATGGCCTTAAACGGGAATAGAGAACGAATACCTCAGTACACGTATCTCTATTGCCGCAATAATGAAATCGCGAGCGGTAATACTGTGGTGGCATACCTAAGACGAACGCTTACCGGCGTGTTCCTTTGTTTCTATCGCATACAAAGCAGAACAAATGGAGACGGACGCAGCTGTTCGTTATTCGCACTGGCACTTGTGGCGTTTGCTCCTGCACTGTTCACATCTTAACGACCTAGCGGATTCCCTGCCTATATAAGGAACGGGAAAATGGGTTTTATCAGTGAATGGGGTCATGTGTTCAGTGAATACTTGGCTTCTACTTGGCTTCTGTTCAAACACTTTACAGAGCCAACCTACACGCAAGGAATAACAGCGGTAGACTGTTGAACATATGAAGGACTGCTAGCCCCCAGTGATACCGTCATATGAATGTGTGCTTTCGCTAGAATGACTCGTAGCCGTCGCTGGGGGAAGTCGATATAGGGATTATAGATCCGGCCGGTGTGTTTATCCAAGGTGAAGGTTACGTGAACAAACAATATAGTCAGGCGATCGAGAACAGGTAGGACTTTATGGCACGGCGCGTAGAGCCTAAGTGTCAGTAAGGTATTGGTTTCCTTCTAGGTCAGTAACAGAAGGCAGGTACGCCTGACTGATCCGCTAGATTCATATAGCTCGTGCTCTACCCTATGTTGGCAGTAGTCAATGGTCCTCAGACAGCACGAGTTGTAAGACGAAGTCGTCATTGTTTCGCATCGTTACAGGTAGAGTATGTGAGCAGTGTGTTGAGGAAGAACATTAATTTGCCGAAATGTATTGCTCCGCAGTCCTGTTTACCGTGCCCTCAAAGATAATGGAACGGTGTGGGATGGAGGCCAGCAAATAGGCTGCCCTCTTTTGGTGTGATACACTTCTGTAACTGATTCGGGCTACACGTGTACTCTGGGAGAAAAATATAACACCACGCCCTAGCAGCATCAAAACATAAAATAAGAACATTTGCGTCATTCCAAGACCAGTTAGATTAATCGGCGTGTGCGGTGCTTGTCTATTGTACAGAGATAAAATGTGGCTCCTGTAGGCTTCCCCATGCCAGGATGACTACCTGAAGCAGATATCCACTTTCACGTCAATTTCTTCCTCTGCGTCTCTTGATAAATGCTTGCTCTCTTCTTGAGTGTGCCTTCTTAATCTGGATGTTTCTTTTTTTTTTTTTTGCTCGCAGTCATTGTTTCTTTCCGAAGTTTACAGTTTTTACAAAGTGTCACGCGTTGCAAATACCATTTTCTTCTTTGTCATTCAGCAAACCTTGCGCATTGTTATATGACATGGTGTTTATCACTGTCCTTCTATTAGTGTCGTTTTGCATTATTGCATTTTTTTCCTTGCTGTACTGACCTTTCTTTTTACGGTTTTGCTCTGTTCGTATTTCATCTTTCGAGTGTCTTTATTGTGCTGTTTTTGTTAGCGTTTCTTTTCTCGTGCGCCAGCACAAAGACAATAACGTTGTTCCTTTGCACAATAATTGATTGATTGATTGATTGATTGATTGATTGATTGATTGATTGATTGATTGATTGATTGATTGATTGATTGATTTTGCACATTTTTGTTAAAAGGACAGTTAATGTTTCTTTCTGCTTTCTTTTGCTTCATTCTCCCTCAGTTTCTTGTTTTTACCGCCAAGCACAGCTTTTGCTTCTCCTGTTCCCTTCCTATAGTTTCCACTCTCTCTTATCTTATTCTTCTTTACCTTTCCTTACCGCAGGGTAGCGAACCTGAGGCGTTCCTTGTCGAGACCGCTACATTTTAGGAGCTGGCTCGCCAGGTACTTAAGCTGGGGCAAAGTCCCGCGCCGTAGGCGTAACCTTAGTTCCAGAGGCGACCGCTACAGGCGCAGCTCGCGCGACAGAGAAGCCTTCTTCCTCTTGTTCTTCGAGAGCCTTGATGATGATAATAACGCAGGCAAAACCACATATAGCCTTTCTTTATATGACAGTGGTGGAATTGTACGGAGCGTTCGCGGTTTACCCGATTATCTCCGAGCCAGCCCCTCAGTCATCATTCACTTCGTGGATATGGCGTGATTTTTTTTTGTCCGTTGATCTTTTTTATTGTCAGGTTTGTTATAAGTAGCTAGGGTGTAGATGTTTCCGCAAGATTTTTGCGCAAGTTCAATATCCGCAAGCAAAGATTACCACTTAATAAAAATAAACAGGTAAAGTCACCCAGATCTTTGACTTGCGTGATCTTCGCCTTCATCTTCGCCTTCAAGATCTTTGACTTGCGTGATCTTCGCCTTCATCTTCGCCTTCAAGAGTGGAACGCAATAGCGTAATCGGGCCCCGTGCGCATCGCCTTCTCAATTGCTGGCCTGGCTTCGGTTTTTGGTACATGCCTCCACCATGCCGTAAAGAAACGAGCGACTGTGCACGTAACATTGGCCGTTTCAAACTCTCCTGGAATGTCTATTGCAAGTGCAGTTATTAAGTGCCCACTACGCCATTATTATGCCTTTTGCAAATCAACGAAGGGCCCACCACACGTTCGTAAGCCAGCACGCGAACCAACGCAGCTGCTCACTTTGTTGATGCTTTTGCAGATGATGATGAAATATGTCAGAGCGTTTTGTAATGGGTGGCCCTTTAAAACACCGATTCACTGCGCAATTCACATGTTTTGACGCCTGGCGCGATTCTACGCTTCCGCCACGTAATATTACATGCGTTAAGGAGACTCCTTACGCTACATGACATTCATATATAATGTTTTCTTAAGCGGTTTTAAGCAACAGCGTGGCTCTGTTGTAGAACCCCTGGTTGCTACGCAGACGGCCTGGGTTCGATTCTCACTCGAACCGAAGATTTTTTATCATTTATTTATTTGCATCTCTGTCGATTTTTCGTTACGGACAAGATGATTTTTCGCTCGCAACCAACGACGCTGAAACCGACACCGGAATTTCCGCGAAATGAGCTCTTCAACGCCATCGCGGTAAAAGGGTGAGGGTAAGTGCATGCCGTAAAGCCCGTGACCACAGAACAATGTTTTGCAACTTCGTTCCATCATAAGACGCTGACACCCAGAAAAGTCGCCGCTGCGCACGCTAGTTTGGCCGGCTGTACAGAAAACAAAGTGGCATTAACACTTCTTTTTTTGCATGCGTGTCGAGCTTCAATATTTTCCCATCTATTACCATGCGCCCTTGTTTTTATGTGCTGCAAACACAGGCCTGGTCAATAATGTTATTCCTGGCGCCCTATTAGCAACAACGAGAAGCATACCCACTACAGTACAAACAACTCGACAGATCTGAAGAAACAGATTGGAGAAGATTGTAAACCAGAACCTTCCGAAATCCAGTACACTTAAACAGAGTAAATTCCAGACAATACCCAGAAGCGAGCTGTGCGCTCTGCAAGCACGAATCTGCAGATATGGCCCATATCTTATGGAAGTGCGCACAGGTCGGGTAGTATACAGAAAGGACAACATAGGACTGGACCTTCTAGAGCAGCGATGGTTAAGCGCCCTCACTAGCTCAGATCTACACGACCAGCTGTGGGCAATCCAGCGGGCCCGTGCAGCGGTGGAAAGGCTCTGCCTCACCGCACGTAATGCCCGGATGGACTGAGCCCGGGACGGCAATCTTTGCAGGTGCTTTTTCTCAGTAAAGTATTTTTCTGTCCGTCCGATAATATTATTCCGTTATACGGCCTTAGCTCTGCACTATACGGACAGACACCTTCGAGCATCCCGATAATCCTCAGTAAGATTAACTCGTCACCGCTTTCGTTACGAGGCTAATTCTTTTCGCTGTGGTCTCGTCTTTCGTCAACGAGAAACAATGTCAATAACATAAAAAAAAAGAAAAAAGAAAGAAGCGTTGATGCATCGTTCTCACAGTGGAATGTGTACCAGGCACGACAGCAAAAGATAGGACAACCATGGTAGCCGGCAAAGCGTCACTGTTCTCAGCTTTCCTCCTCACGGAAAAAGCAACTAACACGAGTCTTCTGTACGCGTTGCGCCAAGCGGGCTGACGGCCAGTGGTGAAACACCCGGCTCCTTGCTTCTCGTGTTTCGCGCCCGCAGTTACTCAGTAACACTCGGACGCAGCTGGCTAATGCTTCCGGACGTGGCGTTACCGCCACCTGAAGCGCGCCGAGATTACCGGGCGACGTGGTGCTGCCTAGGCAGAGTGACCCTCGCTGCCGAACTGGGATTAGCGTGGCTACCAGGCGTCGCTTATACTGTTACGCTGGGAAGGTGTGTTTGGAAGAAACCCCTTGAAGTTGTGTGTGTTTACTGTTACTTTGCTCATTGTGCCTCGCATCGTACATATTCAGAGCAGCGCTATATTCAATTCGACATAATTCGTCGTTCTGCGTGAATTCCCTTTTTTAAGTGTATAAAGACAGGAAATAAGGTACGCCAGACCCTTATTCCCGGCGTAATTTTTGAGAATTTCATACAGGCAGAGATACTATTCATACTATTCATACTATTTCATACTATTCGGCAGAGATCACCATCAAATAATTCATCGTCATAATCATAACTGCTCAATATTGTCATTGCAACAGAATAATAGACCGCATGTCAAACTCGGTGGTGATGTTCATTAAACTAGACATGAACGCATATCGACTATAGGTATTTTGCTCTCCAATACGCTTCGTATGAATTTAGTAACAGATTGAATGCGTTTGTAAACAACTTGTCTGACTTGTTCTTGCTTTTTTTTTCTTGTGTAGCGCGTCATGTACAGTCTTTTTGTTTTAAACCGTGTTAATCTTGATAAAACACATGCGTCAAATGGCGTCGCCAAGGTAGCGTGGTATAGTTACAACAGCCACTACAATGCTAAATTGAGCGAACCCGAAAAAACAGTGTTGTAATACGATCGTCATAAAAGACCTCCTGTGCGTTTAACGCTCAGACACGAGCGCTGCTTTGCGTCTCTGCTGCATCGCCTTGAACTACAGGCCAACAGCGGATGCCTCGCGGTAGAAACTCTCCCAGAATTGAACAAATGGGCATAACAGACTCGAGAACAGACAAATAGAACAAAGCTTGCGCTAGCATCTGAGTCCGTAGTTGTGTTCAGTGCGCGTAGGGGCAGTTCCCAGTCTGACATGTCACGTCCCCCTTCTGGGCCATCACGCTCAGAATGCAATCCGGACGGTGGCTAAAGCTTAAAGTATGGAAAACGCAGAGGCAGGGCTCGCGCGCATACACGCTGACCCTGCAGATCATTTTGACTACGGGCTCCCGCTGTCATAATCATGGCCGTCACGTACTGAGCAAAGGTGGAGGAATCGCGACATGACTGCACGCAGCCGAAGTGCCGAGGATGCAGCATGTATGGGAAGGTAAGGGAGTGACGGCACGAGGATACGCGGCTGTGGTATGCAGGAAAGACCTTGCAGCTTCCCTTACCCGTCTTTCCTTTCCCAATTTATCTACCTCTTCCGAGGATCGAATAAATTGACGGGGTGGCTGTCGGCTTTAGGAACCCGACAAGCTGGCTCTGTTCAATCTACTCAATATGCAAATTGAGACGGGAACCTTCAGAAGATTTCATTTTTATTCGAGGCGTTATCACTATTAATGTATTTTTTTTTATGTATGTGTGCTGCTTCAGCCGCCCTCGTGGCTAGATTCTGGAAGATGATATTGAGCTCGCCTCTTCATGAGCCTTCCAATCTTGCTGCGATTCTCATCTTCTGGTTTTGTTCGCTTCTGTGGGATTTAGATTTTCCACGTGCACGTCCTCGTAGCCTAATTCATCCTGCACAAATTATTACTCTTACTTTTTCTTAGAACTCATGGCCGCGGTAACCTTGGATTGGTGCTTAGCCAATTTTCTGAAGTGCAGAGTAGAGCGTCTTCGTTTGTTAATCACGTGGTACCGCAGCCGTGAGTCCTTGTAGGCTATCCACTAAAAGCGGGCATTAAAATACGCGTTACATTCTAAATCACTTTCCAGCATTTAAGCTTAGCACCCGTATGCCTAGGAGCGGCAGCCGTATCGATTGTATTTAGATCATTGTAATTAATACAAGGCCATTTTTCACATACTAGTATTTCGTAGAGACTAAAAAAGACATGCGCTGAATAAAGAAAAAAAATCAAGGCTCACTGGGACGTT
Source organism: Rhipicephalus sanguineus (assembly GCF_013339695.2). Classification (NCBI taxonomy): domain Eukaryota; kingdom Metazoa; phylum Arthropoda; class Arachnida; order Ixodida; family Ixodidae; genus Rhipicephalus; species Rhipicephalus sanguineus. Next base: position 226,443,568 of record NC_051178.1, read on the forward strand.
GCAACATACATTTCAACATCCACGAAAACAGTATAAACAGTGCCCGGCGTTCCTTTTTTTTTTTTCGAGCCTAATCGTCTCTGCAGGCATTTTCATAAAGTTGTTTTCTCTCTCTCTCTTCCACATCACGAGTGAGTACAGAAAGGGACCACTTTGTCGTGCGCGTCTCAAGGGCAGTTTTCAAACTGAAAAAGAAAATGTAGGAGCGTTGAGTGATAGAAAACACCCTCAAGCTCATCCGGAGTCTGCGTACCACCAGCGGTAAATGATGAACATCAATAGCTCGCCGTTATTTCGCCGGCGCATACATGGCGTGTGGTTGAGTTGTCTAACGCCATGTGTTATCACTGAGCTCCATCCTTTGGAAATCAACGAAAGCTCCACCCCTTTCCATGAAACAGTGTAAAACATGCACTCGGCCCAAAATATGTTCCTTGGTCTTGTCGTACATGCCGATCATGCGAATTATCCCTTTAGACTGATGCGTCATTCTCATTACTAATATTCGGAAACTTCTTTCAATTCATGTGTCTTGCTGAGCGGAAACAAGAAAAGCACTCTGGAAATAAAGGACGCTTGTATAGTCTGCGCGTCTTCAAATAAACGCCCCCTGCTTCACGCAGGCGCGTTTCGTCCTCTTGCAAGCCGTAAAATGTGTCTAGCCTTCAATATATCTCATCCGTTCACCGCATCAACAAAGTCTCTTCTGCATTTTACATCCATCGAGCAGCCGTTATCCGCCTCTCCGCGCCGTTGTACGATTTTACCTCCTACAGGCCTTCTGCTGCGCGATGCTTGAGTTATGAACACCATGCAGTTTAATTTTTTAGAAACATAGATTATGTTGCACGCATAAGCAATGCTAAACGCACGGTGAGGAATTCTCAGTGGCGGCTATCCGAAACTTCGTCTACAACTGACGCCCGTCTGTATTGGCTTAAGTGCAAAACCTTATCCTCGAGATCTTTGTCTGTTTTTTTTCTCTTGTCCCTTTTTAAAAGACTATTCAAATGGCCCATATATTATGCTGCGAGCAGGCGCACGAACTCCTGAATGGACAATGCATAAATCATGCCTAGCTTATTTATATTCGCAGTTCGGTATGCGCCTCCTTTGAAGTACAATAGCTCTTCGTTCTTTTTTTCTAAAGCGGAGCTGTTAAAGCCTACCGTTACTCCGTGCAGAGCGAACAGAAAATGATCATCATCATGAAGCGGCAAGTGCTCTCTTCGTCCTCTTCTTCATCTTATGCTTCGCTCCAACAACATGTGCGCCGATTTTTCCGGAGTGGGATGCAATAACTCTGATTGGCGAGAAAACGAGGACAGAAAGAAAGAAAGAAAGAAAGAAAGAAAGAAAGAAAGAAAGAAAGAAAGAAAGAAAGAAAGAAAGAAAGAAAGAAAGAAAGAAAGAAAGAAAGAAAGAATGAAAGGAAGAAAGGAAGAAAGAAAGAAAGACAGAAAGAAAGAAAGAATGAAAGAAAGGAAGAAAGAAAGAAAGAAAGAATGAAATAAATAAATAAATAAATAAATAAATAAATAAAGAAAGAAAGAAAGAAAGAAAGAAAGAAAGAAAGAAAGAAAGAAAGAAAGAAAGAAAGAAAGAAAGAAAGAAAGAAAGAAAGAAAGAAAGAAAGAACTTCTTGGCGAAAAGAATATTTTTTGGCGAGGCGGTATTCGAATCCGCCTAACCGTGCGCGCATGTGTGTGTGTGTGTGTGTGTGTGTGTGTGTGTGTGTGTGTGTGTGTGTGTGTGTGTGTGTGTGTGTGTGTGTGTGTGTGTGTGTGTGTGTGTGTGTGTGTGTGTGTGTGTGTGTGTGTGTGTGTGTGTGTGTGTGTGTGTGTGTGTAGGTTTGTGCGCCTTTGTGTGCGACTTGATCACCCGGTTTGTGCCAAAATCTTTGATACAAGCGTTTAACAGCTGCAAATTTCTCAGTTTTGAAGTGTTAAAGCTATCGTGTCATCTCCGTCATGCTTACTTGCCACATGTAGCTAGAAAAAGAAAATTCTTTTATCCCTTAACTTATCGGCAGTTTGACATCGAGTAACTTTGATATCGGGTAGCTATTGGACGAACGAACTACTCCACCTACACACATCCTAGTAGTACGCAATGTTGCCACAACGTTGAAGCAACTTTCTCAATGTAACGGCAACGTTGTGTCAACATTTGGTGCAACTAAGGCATAAGCATGTTAACATAGTTTTTGTTTTGAACTGTCACTTGTCTGAATTTATAAGTTAGCACAATTGAATAAAGGTAATCCTAAAGAAAATGCGGGAAGTTTGCGCTAAGTCGCGGAAAGCTCGGCACAGCGAAGCACGGGCCCGTCGCAGCTCGCTGGACAAACTACTTCCCTATTTCTCTGTATTACTCTGTAGAGCTTGGCCGACTTCTTTGTTTCTTTAGCTTTCTTTTTGTTTCTCCCTCTCTTCCGTTTTCATCTCTTCTCTTTGTTCTTTCTGTCTTTTTTGTTTCTGTTTATTTCTGTCTCTTTCTCTCTCTCTTCTTTCTCTTTCTTTCCTATCTTTGTTTCACTCTTTCTCTATTTCTCGCCTGCTTCCTCTTTCTTTCTATCTATTTCCTCTCTCTATTTCTTTCTTTCTCTTTGTTTGATTCTCTCTCTTTCTTTATCTTTCTTCATTTCTTTCTCTCTCTTTCTCATTCTTTATGTGCTGTTGTTTACTCTCTCCCCTTCGCCTTTCCCACCTCCTCACGCTCACATCTCTACTCTTCGCCATTTCCTTTTCTCTGCCTTTTTTAACCCCTCGCTATACGATACTATACAAGGCTATGCTGCGTTCTGTCAGCGTGCTTGGATAGCCGAGTGGTTAAGACGCTCGCCTTCGGATCGTGGATACGCGGGTTCGAATCCCGCCGCCTCATGAGGAATACTTTTCGGCAACATTTTCTCTTTACATCTTTCTGTCTCTCTCTCTCTCTTTGCCCTCCTCCTCGCCCTCGCATCTTCCCTTAGCTTTGTGCTTCCCCCTTTCTATATGCCGGATAATAGGCGCACGTGTTCTAGGAGCTGGAAGAGCTGAACGAAGAGAGCGCGTTCCGCTTCATGATGATAATTTTGAGTGACGACATCTTACGCCGAGCTAGCACAGCTTCGGTTTCAAAATGAAAGGCTGCTGGCAGATATTACCATGGATTAAGGTAGCAAACGCTGAAACGCACACTCGCAATGCTTTAAGGAGGCGACGCCTAGGCACAGTGGTCTAGGGATAGCCAACGCCACTTTTATTCCGTAACGCAACGCCGAAAAAGCGTATTTTGCGCGCCCAGCTGGCGCATATAAAATGCTCCCGACCACGACACCCCGCAATAATTTTAATCTTTGCCCTCTCAAAATCACCTCGAATATTTTCTTTATTCCATGTTTCTGTGCGTCTCTCTGTATGCGGTCTATATTTACGACATTTTTTTTCCTATCAATATTTAACATTGTGGTACACTTTTTTTTCTCTCTACATGTACTGTCAAATTCAAATTTTAAGGCGCTGCAGCCCGCATTGAGCGTCGCCTTATATCCGCAGAACTCCCTGTCCGCACCAGAACACAGCTTCCCGTGGTTTTTCTTCATTGCTTTTAATGTTTCACCCAATGTATATTTAGAATTTCTTCATTTCGACCGTTAGACTTCTTCGACTGCTTGTTCCGGCTTCTTTTCTTTTCTTTTTTACACTTGCCCCTACTGCGGAGTTGCTCGCGTGTGTGATACTTGTGCGACGCAGATTACCAGAACAACAAATTCGGCAGATCCCACGCACTGTGGGAATCGATGTAATGCGAAGCAGCCAGCAAAGAGCTGCATACATCGCCTTGTTTGTCTTTGAGCCATATGAAATCATTCATGCCATGGCATCTAGTCCACCATATATCGCATGTTTGCCATGCGTCTAGTGTACACCATGCCAATGAAACGCATATTCTGTTATATAAATGCATGACCTGTCGTTTATGTTCATCACGCACTCGTGTCATGCCATACCAATTTTGGTATATATCACGTTAACAAAACGGCCGGAAGCGCACCATGACAGTGGCATGTAAATCATACCGTACATGACACGCATAACATGATTCGCATGTTAAGACCTCTCATTTATGTTCGTCATACAGTCACATCGCGCAATACCAATTTTGGTGTATATCAAAGGAGCGAAATGGCCGCGAGTGCACCATGAGTAGAGCATGTAATTCATGCCATACATGGCATGAATATTATGGTTTTTCATGTTACCACCTGTCATTAATGTTCATCATACAGTCACATCGCGCAATACCAGTTTTGGTCTATATCAAGCTATCGAAACGGCCGCGAATGCACCATGAGCGTGGCATGTAATTCATGACATACATGGCATGCATGTCATAGTTTTCATGTTACCACCTGTTATTCATGTTCTTCATACAGTCACATCGCGCAATACCAATTTTGGTGCATATCAATCTAGCGAAACGGCCACGAGTGCGCCATGAGCATGGCATGTAAATCATGTCGTACATTACCTGCATGTCATGATTATCGTGTTACCACCTTTCATTTACGTTCGTCATACAGTGGCGTCGCGCAATACCAATTTTGGTGTATACCAAGCTAGTGAAACGGCGGGGAATGCACAATGAGCGCGGCATCTAAATTATGAGATGCATAACCTGCATGTCATGATTTCCATGCTACCACCTCTCATTTACGTTCGTCATGCAGTCGTGTCGCGCAATACCAATTTTGGTGTATGTCAAGCAAGCGAAACGGCACGAGTGCGTCATGAGGATGACATGTAAATCATGTCGCGCATGTCATGCATGTCATGATTTTCATGTTACCACGTCTCATTTACCTTCGTCGTACAATCGCTTCGCGCAATACCAATTTTGGTGTACATCCAGCTAGCGAAGCGGCCGCGAATGCATCATGAGCGTGGCAATTAAATCATGACATACATGATATGCATGTCATGGTTTTCATCTTACCAAATGTCATTCATGTTCTTCATACAGTCACATCGCGCAATACCAATTTTGGTGTATATCAATCTACTGAAACTGCCGCTAGCGCATCATGAGCGTGGCATGTAAATCAGGTCGTACATGACTTGCATGTCATGATTTTCTTGTTACCATGTCTCACTTACGTTCGTCATACAGTCGTGTGGCGTAACACCAATTTTGGTGTATATCACGCAAGCGAAACGGACGCGAATGCACCATGAGCGTGGCATGTAAATCATGACATACATGTCATGGATGTCATGGTTTTCGTGCTACCGCCTGTTATTCATGTTCTTCATAAAGTCACATCGCACAAAACCAATTTTGGTGTATATCAATCTAGCGAAACGGCCGCGAGTGCGCCATGAGCGTGGCATGTAAATCATGTCATACATGACATGCATATCATGATTTTCATGTTACCACATGTCAGTTATGTTCGTCATACAGAAATGTCTCGTCATACCAGTTTTCGTATGTATCCCTTCATATAAACGGCCGCGAGCGCCCGGAGACCATGTCATGTAAATCATGCTGCACATGACATGCGCGTCATGATTTGCATGTTAGGACCTGTCATTATGTTCGTCATGAACTCTTGTCACGCCGTACCAATTTTGGTATATATGAAATGAACGGAACGGCCGCAAGAGCCCAAAGGCCGTGGAATGTAAATCATGCTGTTTATGACATGCGTGTCATGATTTTCATGATATGACCTGCCATTTATGTTCGTGATAAGGCCATGTTATGACACACCAATTTTGGTATACATCAGATTAACGGAATGGCCAGGGAGCCCAAAGGCCGTGGAATGTAAATCATGCTGTTCATGACATGCGTGTCATGATTATCATGATATGACCTGTCATTTAGGTTCGTAATAAGGCCATGTTATGACACACCAATTTTGGTATACATCCGATTAACGAAACGGCCAGGAGAGCCCAAAGTCGTAGGCGGCTAGATAGATAGATAGATAGATAGATAGATAGATAGATAGATAGATAGATAGATAGATAGATAGATAGATAGATAGATAGATAGATAGATAGATAGATAGATAGATAGATAGATAGATAGATAGATAGATAGATAGATAGATAGATAGATAGATAGATAGATAGATAGATAGATAGATAGATAGATACGCTCAAAGTCGCAGAAGTTCGCTAAGAAATGCTTCGCATTTAAAAAAAAACTGGAGATAAAGAAGAAATAGCGAAGTCCAGTAGACGTAATAAAAATAGAAAGGGTGCGATAGAGGAATTGGGTGGAAAAGTGAGATAACCGTCATAAATGGCACCCATTTTAGTGTAGCTGAAGATATAGTACAGAGGGGCACAATCTAACGAGGCAGGCGCTTCCGGGACAGAGAGAGCTGCTTCATTTGGTGAGAACTATTTGAAGGGCCGGTGACAGGCCAGCGGCAAACCATATATTGTGCCGTGTGTGTCTTGTGATATTTGTGACACTGGTTTTCTTATGCATATTCCTGAAGTTTTTGCATCTGTGCGTCTCGCATTTTTATTCACCTGGGAGCACCTATTAAACACAGCAGTATGGTGATTTGGCATTTTAATACAGAGACGAAAATCCTTCAGAAAATATTCTTAATGTTTAGGTAAACTTGAGCACATTTAGTAAAGCCTTTAAAAATTCATATCACTGTGGTGAACCACGTACACTTCTCGAGCATAAAGCGAGGCTTTATCTTGCTCTGGGAAAGAGGATGCGCACAAAGAAGAGTGTTGAAGCAGTGATCTTCTAAAGAGTTGTGTAAAGATGGTTTTCAGGCAGTATTGGAAGAACGATTCTTCACATGCGTATTCAATGCTTCGCAAGTGCTGCTCGCAGCCTATGAGCCGACTGGAAGCAAAACGGTAGGCACATAGGCAATGTTTATCCGAGTACGCGGTAACAAGGACACGCTCTCGTTAGAAAGGTACACAGGCCATGGTCACATAGATATTTTTGAACGACAATACGGAGCACTCATCATGACAAGCGCGGCACCCATTCATCGTTCCCTCTACTCGAGTCGTGTTTGTTGCACAATATTTATTTTCGTGCTGCAATTCCGCGCTTTATATTTTCACTGAACCCTTCTAAATTACGTATGTTCCTGTTTCCACCTGAGGATCGTTCTCTTCTGCAGAGCGCACTTCATTTCCACACTCATCACTCTGTACAACCACTCTGTCGTCGAGTTGTCATCTTTCTATTTCTACCCCTACCCTAACACCTTTCACTCACACCGCTTATTATTTTTTTTTCAGCTTGCCACACCTTTACGCTATCCTGAAGGCACGAAGGCTCTTTCAGCTCAGAAGCATAGAGAAACGAACGGAGACGGCGCAGTAAAGACTCAATGACTAAGCTATTTCACCGACTATCACTGTCGTTTTTCTTACTTTGTCTTTGGTTAACTATTCATCTTACTCTTTGATACCCGCGATCTTCCGGCAGCAAAGTTAAGGTGAGCACCGGAGTCACAGGCGAGCAAATGACGTGCCTATGAGGATGGCGTTTCGATGTCAAAGTGGCTGCACTTCCGGACTCGACCTTTACGCTTTGCCGTTGATGCTCCCCGAACGTAATTTTCCTTGGTTTTCATACCCTTGCGCCTCTGCGAGAATACATTAGATACATGCCCTGCCATTACGTCCTCTCGTGGCTTGCTGCACCGCACATCTCAGCTTCATCGTCGTATGGCCAGCTAATGGCGCTGAAAAGGGCCTTGTGATTTCTGTTTACCCGTCAGACGCAGGTAACTTGGCGACGAAGTAATATGTTGCTATTACACCCTGTTCTTTTTATATGTGCCGTATATTTGCGAAAAGAAGTATCTGTGCGTGTCAGTGACAGATCAACAGAAACAACATTCTTCTTACATTGTTAAGTTGCGGCGAGTAAACACCTGATGTTACTGATAGTGGCACCACACGTGCGGCAATTCTTCCAATGACTCAAGTTACATTTTTTTCTATTGACTGCGTGAGTTTTTCTTTTTTTTTATACTGAGGCGTGGCAGCAAATAGCGACGGGCAGAGATTTCCGTATTCACGATGTGTTTGCCGAGCTGACAAGCAAGACCGAGACGAGTGTTGAAAACTGTGTGGTTTTGCTAAATCTGTAAGCTAACTGAACTAACTGTTCTCTAATAGAATTATACCTAATACCACCAATACATATACGCAAGCCAAATTCCTGTAATACTGTATGCTGGAAGATTGGAGAAAAAATGCTGATACTAACCGAGTACGCTGCACGAAGTGCCAAAGTACGATAATACAACTTCCGATGATTTCCTACACATAGTTCGAAAAACACAAAAGACGGAAGACCACCATTTTTATTGTAATTTACAAAGCTTGCCCTTAGGCCTTGTAAAAAAGGTGGCAAAAGCACAAGTCCAAGTTTGATTCGTGCAGAGTGTCTAGTAGCGAATGATGAAATGAACCGTGCATACAACAATCGGTCGGGTGGTTGACCCGGCCTGAGGCCTGTGTAGTTAACCCTTCCCTTACGGCCGCTCTCTTTAATTCACTTCATTGCTGCAGGCAACAAGACCTACGCTCATCATAGCTTACTTGGGATGGGCGAAATAATGCATAAAAGGTAATAAATCAGTACCAGTCATTCGATTACCTTATGAGCGAACGAAATGGTATCCCCGCAAGGAATCGCACAATGAAGCCGACGTCTTTAAGAGCACTTCTTAGTTATTAGTTTTTTTTTGTTTTCTTTTTCAATTCTTTCTGAAGGAGACTGGTGCACCCATTTGAGTATGCGGGAGAGTGATCTAGCACATGCGCGTGCAGTTTTGCCTCTGGCTATGCGCGCTCTGGAGTCATTGGGGCACGGGTAATCGACTGAGTGTCGACATCCTCGATTTCTACCTGCGATTCCAACCAACGAGTTGTGGCTCACCCGATTACCGGTGCCACTCGTGCGAGGAACAAGGATTCAGTGGCCAAAAGATGATAACATACACATGAAAATGAGAGATGTCCTCCGGGGTTGCATATTCTACCACAGAGCCACGCTGGTGCTTGAAACTGCTTTGCAAAAATATACCCTATACAGACGTCATGATGGGCAAGGAATCGCGTTAACACGTGTAACACGTGGCAGAAGAGTAAAATAACAACCAGGCATCACACAATGCTAATTGGGCAAAGAGTGTGTAGTTTAAAGCTTCCCACCCACTCCAAAGTGTTTAGTCATAATTCTTCATCGCCATCAGCCACATGTATACTATAGCATCAACAAAGTGCACATAATGCCTCACAGATGTGTAGCGGGTGTTTTTTCTTTCTCTTATCTGCAGAAAGACGAATAATGGCATAGCGGGTGTTTCCATACTTCACAAAACTTATGATTTGTGGCGTAGTGGATACCATGAATGTGTACTTGTATTAGTTCTCCCAAGAAAGTTTAGAACGGGCTCTAGGAAGGCCGCTCTTCCAGCTTTCGCTGTGACTGTGCTGGGCGCTCCGCGCAGGCCTGGTGATTTTTTGCTTCTTATGCCTGTCGTGTTTATATTGTCGCTACTGTCGTGGTCACTGCCGATAAGAGAAATAAAGGAACCTTGCTTTTTTCGGATAGTGGAAGGACACTGCATATGCGCCATGGGGAACATAGGTTTTGTTTACCGTCACGGCACGATATCCAGTGTATACGCGCAGGTACAACGCAATAACGTAGCAAGGCTTCATATTAACAAGGTACGTGTTTTGACTTAGGTGTACGTCAGCCCGCGCATATGGCTGCATATCGACTAGGTGGGGGCGGTGTGCTTGTGTGTTCATGGCTACTCTCGATCAGATTTACTATATATAGATGCGAGGTAAAATGCTTATGGTGCTTCTGAGCATGCACGTCCGCGTGATAAGGCGTTTGCGTGCTTCCGTTTGTTATTTATTTGTACAGAGCTAAAGCTCCGCGCCAAAACAGTATGACCTATTACGAGGAATGCAAGCGAAATCGGTCGCCTAGCCTGCGCAACGCTTTATCTCCAGTGCGGTAACGCACTTCACTTTTGCGAGGGGATGTTACCAGATATGAGTGTGTCGCCATTTTGACAGCGCAAATACAGGAGGAATGATGCATATTATGACTGGGGGCAATGCAGTCGTACGCAGGTAGGAACAAAATATTGTGTTCGCGGGCGCTGCTGGCAAAACGGGAGCTCCAGTGGCTCCTCGCGGCCCATGTGAAAATATCCCTAAAAACAGCACGTTAGCGAAGTTCTGGCTGCCAGCTTTCAAGCATCCGAAGATATCGCAAGGCGCATTGTCGTAGCACACGTGCCGCGTCTTTCCAAGATTTGTGGAATGAAGTAGATGCTATTGTAGAGCGAGAAAATGGGTTCCCTTGCAATCCATTGTTCGCAAGCTCGGGAAAATGTTGTAAGAAGAAACAACGTACAAAACAATATTGAAGTCGATATCCATGTGAGCGTCATGCAAGTTCGCGACGGCGATGCGTGCGGTACGCGTCTTACAGCGCATAATAAGCAGCAGCACCCCATCGTATTCTCTGGCTCCTCAACTTGCGCATATGAGCACAACGTAGGCGACCATGCACCTATTGTGGCGCTTGTCGCTCACCTCCTACGTTTTTTTTTTTTTTCGAATTTCGGTATGCATAATGACGCAGGGGGTGCGGCGAAAGTGAACATAAAAGTAAAAAACCTATCCCGCTGTCTCCTATGATCTCTCTCAGATCCCCTACTGAAATGGTCGGCGGGAGCCTAAAGCACAAGCGAGGTGATCTCCCCAATACGACATGTCAACACACGGGGCAAGCCACCGTCGTTCGCGCTGAGAATATGAAACCAACCGCTGCCTACGACGAGGCTGACAGGTCGATGCCCGCTTTGCTCATATCGCACGCGTCTTGCTTCAAGACCGCAGCTTCGATATCTTTGTCTTGCTTTTCCTTTTTTTTTCTCTCTTTCTCACACATTCTGGCCATACTACAGGCATCGGCGGAGCTTGTTTATCATCTTTTCTTTTTTGTTTTTTTTTTCTTTGCAAAGCACGACCCTCCTTCCCTATACAAATAGAGTTGGAAGCGAAGGGGCTGCTAGGTGCAGTTTTGGCCTCCAGAGCACGAGAATTCAAATCTCCGAGCTCAGACAAGAAAGAATTGACGATGACAACGTTGACAGCGCTCCCTCGTTCTCGCCTTGTCGGGGCTCAGCGCAGGAGAGAAGATAAGGCGTCGTATGATGGCTGCACAAAGGTGGAGGGGATTGCGGCATCGACCACTATACCGATTGCACAGAGTGTCAGCCATAGCTGAGTGAAATAAACGGATACAGGCAAGCCGGTAATTGATCTGGTGCGCGCGGGCGTTTAACGGCGTTCGTTGTTTCTTTCTCCCGTAGTTTTAGGCTCATAGGCGTTAACAAACTCAATGTCCTTCCCAAGAAAAATAAACGCGAGTTCTGTGAACACGCTCCTATCTGTATTTCGTGGGCTTGCGGCAAGGTTAGGCTCGCGGTAACGTTATTAGCTAAACTAGCGGTTTCAGCACTAATGAGCAGTTTACTTTGCTAAGAGGTGCATCAAGCTCCCATTCATTCTTCAATATGCGTCACACCAGATTTCATTAGCAATATTTCTTATAAATACAGATAGACCAACGCACCCAAGCTGCAAACATTAAAGAGTATGTGCAGTCTTGCGTGTATGCGGGTTCATAGCACCGATGCTTGGAGTTTGTTTATGGACGTCGACTCGACTATTGCTCCTACTCGTCGGCTTGTACAGCTTGTCTTTATTATTATTATTATTATTATTATTATTATTATTATTATTATTATTATTATTATTATTATTATTATTATTATTATTATTATTATTATTATTATTATTAACGACTCCGTGTAGTTTAATTAAGCGGGTCAGCCAACTAGGAGAGGTCCAGAAAAATTGTCCTCGACTATTGGTCCTCCTACAATCGGTTTTCACATTGAGACTGCTCGATGGTGTCTTCACTCACGGATCATCAACGCACAATAGGAAAGCCTTCGTCATGCCTCTCAGCTGGGGAAACATATACTTTTTGCCCAATGTGCTCATTTTCTCAGGGTGCATACTCGTACTGGATGGAATGGCCGAGAAGCGACTGATGACACTACTGTTTCTGGCGTGCTAGCAATTACTTACGATGCTCAGATGTGGGTTTAGCAACCAGCGGCTTCTTGAACTGCAACGGCTTATGGGAACGAGCTCTATTTCTCAGTCCAGGTGGCGCCGACAGCAAAGTGGTGTCCGTTTCGTGCTAATACGTGCATCTGTTACGTCATCACCACTTCCTGTTCTTTATACTCCTTGCACATGTCTTTATAGAATAGCTCCTTCCTTGTATCAAGCTGCTTTGATGATGATGATGATGATTGTTGTGGTTTGGTGGTGGTGTTGGTAGTGGTGGTGATGTTATCATACACCAGCGGCTCACACCCACCACGGGCAAGTGGCCAAGACACGGATAAGTTCCTAAAAAACGGTCACACGGGAATTCTATGACAATTGTGAAATGTTGGAACAATCGATATAAATTATTATGGCAATTACGAATTTGGCTTAAAATTCGTCCTGATTCAATTAAACATTTTCCGATGACGGCAAGGACACTCCTATGACAACGTCCTAACGATGAGGCTCGCAAAGACAGAACCTTGAAATAGCGAGGTCCAATCTAATTCAATTAAACGCTGCTTTGAGAAAGCCTTTTTTTTCTCAGGAAATGGAAGCCATATTGCATGATAAAATATTCTGGCAGCTTCGCTTTAGTGGTGCCAAGCTTGAAGGAAGAGCGTACCTGGGGTGACCTTTCTTTTTAACACGAAACTGTTTTATGCCGGGGTCCACTAAGACTTCAGTGACGTATTTCCGTCACGGAAATGACGTCGAAAAAATTTACACGATCAGATGGCAAAGAAAAAGGTTCCGTCAACAGGAATCGAACCCACGACCGCTCGGTCCGCAACAACAAATGCCGGACACGCTATCCACTGTGCCACGGTCACTTTTTTTTCTTTATTGCCTCACAAAATATTTTCACACACTAATCGTAAACCAGGGAACAACAGTACACTGATACACCATCAGCTGTTAGCTGACTACATGCTAAAACTTTGGCATGTGTAACAACGTCAGACCTGTTCGCGATTACTTTGGCGAATGTGTGTCTCGCTTTGTCGAAATGCAGAAAGTGCAGATGGATGTACCGGAGTGGGTTCCCAGACTGCGCCACGGTCACAGACTCTAAAGACTTTACAAATGCGCCTTTTATATCTACCACTCTCCCGGTCGGCGAGGTGCTGTTGTCCTCTGGGAACGGTAAATAAAGTAATTCGTCTTTACTGTGGCCTCCGCGATTAACACCTGCAACGCGTTACACGTCAATCCCATTCGGCACGTTTTCAATTGAAGTTCAATTTTGTCAATGCTTTAACACACCGCGAGGTGGCGATCTTAACCCAAGCGTCGTATATAAAGTAGCGCCAACTGCGTCCCTTCACCTCGGCCTCCTCTCCTAGCAGCTGCAGCAACGCCCCTAGGGTGTCCTCCGGGAAGCTACAGATTTTACCCGCTGTAGTGAAAACCTCTTCTTTCTGCTGTTGTACCGGTGGTTGGTGCCACTGGCACAGCAGGTCGGCATCCTGAAGCATCCAGAAGCACCGTACGAACTGACTGAAGCGCGGTCGACCACGCACCGTGCACCGATCAAGTAAACAACCCAGACAAGGTCGAACAAGATGGCGCTCGGACGACCTTCTAAAAAGATAGTGCGCCACTCTAGCGATTTCTTAGCGCCGCCGAGTTTGCAGTGGCGCTGCCATCAGGAGCGAGCACTTTTGCGTACTAAAAGATTATGTACTGTACAATTTTATGCTGTTGGACACCATGAAAAGACGCCACTTGCTTCAGTATACATTACATTGCCGTATTTATCGCTATTAGGAGCTGGCTCGCCAAGCTCTTCAGCTGGGGCGAACTTCCGCGCCGTAACCTGCATCCAACCATTCAAAGCGTCGTGGAACGCGAAGAGGAACGCTACGCGCGTCCTGTCTTCCCTCTAGCCTGGCCGTTAATTCTCACACGGCGAGCGGGGAACGCGGTCGACATCCAGGCGAGCGTCGGACAGCTATTTTTAGGGCCACTTTGTCGTGCGCGTCTCGAGGGCAGTTTTCAAATTGAAAGAACATTAGGAGCGTTGCTAGCGTTGCGTCTGCAAGTGTCGACAATGGAGAATCAGACGCTCTTAGATATTTCTTGCATATATACTTCATCAATATGTATATAATTGTAAATTGTGTATAGGCACCGTGCAGTCGAGTTCTCACGTGTGACTGCAGCGCCAGAACGCACAGCCTAGCGGATAAAGAAGGCAACGTTGAGACGAACCAGGGACAAAATGAAACGCGATGGGCGTCTCTCCACCTCTGCACGAGTGTGCAGACTGTGGCCGGGCCAGAAGGGGGGACGCTTGCGAGCGTCTGTTTTCTGCCTGGCCCTAGCGGCCAGTGTTAGCCAACTTGAGACGGCCCACAGCGAGCAACGCAGCTCCCTCTGGTCAGTGGACGGTAGCTATATAGTTAATCAAAATTGTAAATTAATCAAACCTTGTGTATATACATATTTATATATAACAACGTGTGTCGCGTCTTCATATGATGGTAGAGGACTTGTATGGAAGATTCACGGGTTTTCCTGATCTTCTCCGAGCCAGCTCCTCAATCATCATTCACTTCGTGGATATGGCGTGATTTTTTTTTTCATTCCCTTTATTTGGCGGACTTTTCCAACTGCGTCACTTAGAACTGCAGCGCCCTCGGACACTCTAGCGGAAGAATTGCACAAGCCTCCCTTTCCGGCAACGAGCCATGCACTGCGCAA